>NC_059265.1:2771011-2796201 GCF_017591435.1 Portunus trituberculatus
TGATTTGTGGTAAGGTTTTCAGGAACGCACATGTACCGTGTAACGAGGACTTACCGTACATGTAAAGTAGTTAAAGTACATTAATATACAGTTTAATGACGCAGTGTTGTCTGTGTGGACACTCTGTGTGGATGCTGGTGCTGTGAAGGAATGAAAGCTGTTTATGTGACATAGAGGAAATATATTATTATAAAAAGACTGACTTTGCTTCAATCCTGCAAATGTACCATACAAGAAGTTAAAAAATTTTTGAGCCATTTCACTGAGTGTGCAGAGATTTATCTATTTGTGTGAGGAATGTGTTCCCGAGAGCATCATGTCATGTCAAGATGGCACAAAGGTAAGCTGATTACTGACCTAAGCTGTCTGAGATGTCACTGCGAACCAAAGCATTTTATCAGAGACAGGTCTATTCGTGGGGAACCTCAGTTTCAGTAAAACACTAAATTTTGTCCCAAAACACACTCAAAACACCATATAACTCCTCAAAATGCCCCAATTTAACCCCTTCAGTACTGGGACGTATTTTTACCTTGAGGTTTGTGTACCATTAGACCATTTTGATGACATTAGGGCAGAGGATAAATGGCCACAGTCTTCACTATTTTAACCCCTTCAGTATTGGGATGTATTTTTACCTTGAGATTTGTGTACCATTAGACCATTTTATTGACATTAGGAAGGGTGTATGGAGGGCAGAAGATTAATGGCCACAGTCTTCACTATTTTAACCCCTTCAGTACTGGGACGTATTTTTACCTTGAGATTTGTGTACCATTAGACCATTTTATGACATTAGGAAGGGTATATGGAGGGCAGAGGATAAATGGCCACAGTCTTCACTATTT
Source organism: Portunus trituberculatus (assembly GCF_017591435.1). NCBI lineage: Eukaryota > Metazoa > Arthropoda > Malacostraca > Decapoda > Portunidae > Portunus > Portunus trituberculatus. The sequence continues at coordinate 2,771,860 of NC_059265.1, forward strand.
TAACCCCTTCAGTACTGGGACGTATTTTTACCTTGAGGTTTGTGTACCATTAGACCATTTTATTGACATTAGGAAGGGTGTATGGAGGGCAGAGGATAAATGGCCACAGTCTTCACTATTTTAACCCCTTCAGTACTGGGACGTATTTTTACCTTGAGATTTGTGTACCATTAGACCATTTTGATGACATTAGGAAGGGTGTATGGAGGGCAGAGGATAAATGGCCACAGTCTTCACTATTTTAACCCCTTCAGTACTGGGACGTATTTTTACCTTGAGGTTTGTATACCATTAGACCATTTTGATGACATTAGGAAGGGTGTATGGAGGGCAGAGGATAAATGGCCACAGTCTTCACTATTTTAACCCCTTCAGTACTGGGACGTATTTTTACCTTGAGATTTGTGTACCATTAGACCATTTTATTGACATTAGGAAGGGTGTATGGAGGGCAGAGATAAATGGCCACAGTCTTCACTATTTTAACCCCTTCAGTACTGGGACATATTTTTACCTTGAGATTTGTGTACCATTAGACCATTTTATTGACATTAGGAAGGGTGTATGGAGGCAGAGGATAAATGGCCACAGTCTTCACTATTTTAACCCCTTCAGTACTGGGACGTATTTTTACCTTGAGATTTGTGTACCATTAGACCATCACAGTCTTCACTATTTTAACCCCTTCAGTACTGGGACATATTTTTACCTTGAGGTTTGTGTACCATTAGACCATTTTGATGACATTAGGAAGGGTGTATGGAGGGCAGAAGATTAATGGCCACAGTCTTCACTATTTTAACCCCTTCAGTACTGGGACGTATTTTTACCTTGAGGTTTGTGTACCATTAGACCATTTTATTGACATTAGGAAGGGTGTATGGAGGGCAGAGGATAAATGGCCACAGTCTTCACTATTTTAACCCCTTCAGTACTGGGACACATTTTTACCTTGAGATTTGTGTACCATTAGACCATTTTATTGACATTAGGAAGGGTGTATGGAGGGCAGAGGATAAATGGCCACAGTCTTCACTATTTTAACCCCTTCAGTACTGGGACGTATTTTTACCTTGAGGTTTGTGTACCATTAGACCATTTTGATGACATTAGGAAGGGTGTATGGAGGTCAGAAGATTAATGGCCACAGTCTTCACTATTTTAACCCCTTCAGTACTGGGACGTATTTTTACCTTGAGATTTGTGTACCATTAGACCATTTTATTGACACTAAGAAGAGTCTATGGAGATCACAAGATTAATGGCCACAGTCTTCATAATTTTTAACCCCTTCAGTACTGGGAGGCATTTTTACTGTGAGTTTTGGGCGTGATTAGACGATTTTATTGACATTAGGAAGAGTCTATGGAGGTCAGAGGATTAATGGCCTGAGTTTTCACTATTTGAATCCCCACATAATAAGTTTGTGAAGCTGTATAGAATCACCAAAATAGAAAACAGAATGACTATGTATGAAAGCACGTCCTGGTAGTGAAGGGGTTAATTTGCCAAGTGTTATGGAGGCTGTATGTACATCCCCCTGCTGTCTGTCTGTCTGTCTGTCTGTCTGATGCCACTTGTTAAATTTTGTGTTTGAAGTCTTAGTCTAGTTTTGTCTCCAGGGTAAACTTTTGTTATTAGGTCTAGTACTTTTCATTTATTTGATATTCCATAAGAATTTTGATCCTATAATCCCTTCTTATACTGTCTAAAACTTTGCAAACATCTATTGATATGACAATTAAATTTTTTTACTTTGAAATGATTTTTGTACACAATATCTGAGTATGAACAGGCCATTTTCTAGCCTACCTCCCAGGAAGCTGGAGCGCATTCCCTATTATTGCACGTTATAATGGGTTCGGGATACGGTAATTCTGATTTGTGGTAAGGTTTTCAGGAACGCACATGTACCGTGTAACGAGGACTTACCGTACATGTAAAGTAGTTAAAGTACATTAATATACAGTTTAATGACGCAGTGTTGTCTGTGTGGACACTCTGTGTGGATGTTGGTGCTGTGAAGGAATGAAAGCTGTTTATGTGACATAGAGGAAATATATTATTATAAAAAGACTGACTTTGCTTCAATCCTGCAAATGTACCATACAAGAAGTTAAGAGATTTTTGAGCCACATTTCACTGAGTGTGCAGAGATTTATCTATTTGTGTGAGGAATGTGTTCCCGAGAGCATCATGTCATGTCAAGATGGCACAAAGGTAAGCTGATTACTGACCTAAGCTGTCTGAGATGTCACTGCAGAACCAAAGCATTTTATCAGAGACAGGTCTATTCGTGGGGAACCTCAGTTTCAGTAAAACACTCAATTTTATCCCACCATGTAAAACACACTCAAAACACCATGTAACTCCTCAAAACATCAATTTTATCCCAAAACACACCAAAATGCCCCTCTGAGCTCAATACAAACACACACACACACTCAATACATCCAAACCACTTAAAACACTCAATTTTATCCCAAAACATTTCAAAATGCCCCAAAACAAACTCTGAGCTCAATACAAACACACCCACACACACTCAACATGCCCAAACCACTTGAAACACTCAATTTTATCCCAAACACACTCAAAACACCATGTAACACCTCAAAATGCCCCAAAACATACTCTGAGCATAAAGGTAAGCTGATTACTGAGCTAAGCTGTCTGGGGTGTCACTGAAGCAAAGCATTTTCTCAACAAGGTAAGCTGATTACTGAGCTAAGCTGTCTGGGGTGTCACTGAAGCAAAGCATTTTCTCAACAAGGTAAGCTGATTACTGAGCTAAGCTGTCACAATTGTATCGTCATTGGGCATTATCATTTTATACTTCTCCATGCATTCTAATATCATTCTTCCATTTCCATCTGGCTTTTGTGTTCCTTTGAATCCCACGTGGCCATTCAAGTCCCAGATTGTAAGCAGTGGATGTTGTGCATTAGTCTCTATGATCTTCTCAATTTCCAGTTTGATAGTACCATTCCTTAGTTTATCATCTACACTAAAGTACACTACAGTTATGTTAACCTCCCATCCTTAACCCCTTCAGTACTGGGACACATTTTACCTTCAGATTTGTGTGCCATTAGACCATTTTATTGACATTAGGAAGGGTGTATGGAGGCAGAAGATTAATGGCCACAGTCTTCACTATTTTAACCCCTTCAGTACTGGGACACATTTTTACCTTGAGATTTGTGTACCATTAGACCATTTTATTGACATTAGGAAGGGTGTATGGAGGCAGAAGATTAATGGCCACAGTCTTCACTATTTTAACCCCTTCAGTACTGGGACACATTTTTACCTTGAGATTGTGTACCATTAGACCATTTTATTGACATTAGGAAAGGTGTATGGAGGCAGAAGATTAATGGCCACAGTCTTCACTATTTTAACCACTTCAGTACTGGGACACATTTTTACCTTGAGATTTGTGTACCATTAGACCATTTTATTGACATTAGGAAGGGTGTATGGAGGCAGAAGATTAATGGCCACAGTCTTCACTATTTTAACCCCTTCAGTACTGGGACACATTTTTACCGTGAGATTTGTGTGCCATTAGACCATTTTATTGACATTAGGAAGGGTATGGATGGAGGCAGAAGATTAATGGCCACAGTCTTCACTATTTTAACCCCTTCAGTACTGGGACACATTTTTACCTTGAGATTTGTGTACCATTAGACCATTTTATTGACATTAGGAAGGGTGTATGGAGGCAGAAGATTAATGGCCACAGTCTTCACTATTTTAACCCCTTCAGTACTGGGACACATTTTACCTTGAGATTTGTGTACCATTAGACCATTTTATTGACATTAGGAAGGGTGTATGGAGGCAGAAGATTAATGGCCACAGTCTTCACTATTTTAACCCCTTCAGTACTGGGACACATTTTTACCTTGAGATTTGTGTACCATTAGACCATTTTATTGACATTAGGAAGGGTGTATGGAGGCAGAAGATTAATGGCCACAGTCTTCACTATTTTAACCCCTTCAGTACTGGGACACATTTTTACCTTGAGATTTGTGTACCATTAGACCATTTTATTGACATTAGGAAGGGTGTATGGAGGACAGAAGATTAATGGCCACAGTCTTCACTATTTTAACCCCTTCAGTACTGGGACACATTTTACCTTGAGATTTGTGTACCATTAGACCATTTTATTGACATTAGGAAGGGTGTATGGAGGGCAGAAGATTAATGGCCACAGTCTTCACTATTTTAACCCCTTCAGTACTGGGACACATTTTTACCTTGAGATTTGTGTACCATTAGACCATTTTATTGACATTAGGAAGGGTGTATGGAGGCAGAAGATTAATGGCCACAGTCTTCACTATTTTAACCCCTTCAGTACTGGGACACATTTTTACCTTGAGATTTGTGTGCCATTAGACCATTTTATTGACATTAGGAAGGGTGTATGGAGGACAGAAGATTAATGGCCACAGTCTTCACTATTTTAACCCCTTCATTACTGGGACACATTTTATTTTTTACCTTCAGAGTGACTAACTTTACCGATGGACAGAAGATTAATGGCCAGTCTTCACTATTTTAACATCTTCATTACTGGGACACATTTTTACCTTCAGAGTGACTAAGAGAGAGAGAGAGAGAGAGAGAGAGAGAGAGAGAGCTTAGTGACATATCCAGCCCTAACATTGTCAAGCCACACCATAAGACACCGCCAAGCTCCTCTGAAGTGACGGGTTGTGTGTCTAACCTTCATCAATAGAGTATAGTTGAAGTTGTTATTGTTTTAAGGTTCCAGTGAGAGATTAACAACATTTCTAAATTATTAACAGCAGGAACACTCTACCTAGTCACCTCTGTGGCCTTCATGGAGAGAGAGAGAGAGAGAGAGAGAGAGAGAGAGAGAGAGAGAGAGAGAGAGAGTAGGGGATAATTTTACATAAAACAGCCCGCCCCCCACACACACATTAACCCTCATAGTAATAATAATAACACTGCTGCTCCTGCTACTACTACTACTACTCGCTCCTCTTTTGTCCCTGCTATGCATTTGAGGCGCGCAGCAGCAGCAGAAAACAGTGAGAATTGAAGGAAATGTTGGGGCGGGCTGTGGGTGTGGGTGAGGTGGGCGGCGGGCGGTGTTAACTGGGGTACATATACACAACCATCGCCTTATTTACCACAGTAATGGCTATTTATCTAGTGTGGTGGTTGATTCTGGCTTTGCTTCACTCTCTGGGTCTGGAAACACAGGGGGAGTGGAAGCAGACATTGCTGGACTGTCCATGGGGAAGGCAGGGGTGAGGCGCCCCCCGTGGGTTCAATATTGACGTAGATAATTCATTTAAAAAATCGCCACAAGAAAAACGGCTCCCAGACTAGTATACACTACACTTTTAGGCGCGATAAATAGTGTAACTAATAATCAAAATATAATATTCCTACCGGGTGGTTTTTATTGAAAGCGGTGGAAAGGAAGGTGTTTGTGTCCAATTAACGGGTGACAAACACACCACAATGTCGAGATGGAAAGCTCACCCAAACTACGTTATATTACATTTTCTGAATAACACAAATTTTCGCTTTCCAGCCGAATAAAGAAAACACAGATTCTTTGTCATATAAAGATTTTTGTTTTCTATTTTGTTACCATTCAAAATTTTGAAATTGAAAATACGAATAGGTAGACTAAACTTTATGGAATATTGTTACTTGAATCATGTTTTTCATATCTTTTAAGTGTTATATCAAGCACCAAAACAATCCTAGGCGTGGTAATAAAAAAACGTTATATTCCTTGCAGTGACTTTAACGTTATTTTTTCGGTAAACCAAAACACAGCTGGACTCGATTCTATTGTAGTTTAGAAATTAGTTTACTTTACTAATAACAAATCAGATATCAGAAAAGTGCCAACTTCACTAATTAAGTAGAAATATTTCAATCCTTACGGCGAAATATGTTTTTATCAAGATTTATAAGTGACCCCAACACCCCCATTTCGGTATTGGGAATATAATACACATGTTATTTTCATTTTCTTTACCATTTCATATTTTATTTATTTTATTTCAATGTTATTTTGAATTTTATAAGAAGTTTGAGTGATAGAGGAAGTGTATACAATGATGTCGACATTTTGCGTAGAAGAAGAAGAAGGAGAAGATCCGCCATTGTTAGCTCTGTTTTGAGATTTACAGTTTTTGAACATTTGTGGAGCAGGTGAGTTATTCCCAAGTGTGTGCGTGTACATGCTTATTATCTAAAGTATGTAGAGTTAGTGAGACGTGCCAATTAAGGTGAAAAAGTCTGGTAAAGTGAAAATAAGTGCGTCTTTATAAGCAAACTTTTGGGTTTTGTTGCCTCATATTTGCGGTGGTCATTCCTGCCCTCCTACGCATTGTCACGCCCCCATATTGCCTCCATAGATAGCTTATGCACCCATACACCTCCCATGCGCGGGATAGTTTGATAGTTGAAGCGGTTACTGAGATATGGTGGTGTTCTTGTGTTAGGCAGTGTCCGCCATCCTGCCTTCCACATCGGCCCTCTCTGTGTTAACTATTTTCAGTTTTTCTTATTTACTACGCCTTGTCACGCCCCCATATTGCCTCCGTAGATAGTTTGTGGATCCATACACCTCCCATATGCGTGATAGTTTGATAGTTGAAGTGGTTAGTGAGATATGGTGGTGTTATAGTGTGGTAGGCAGTGTCCTTCACCCTTTCCTACGCCTTGTCACGCCTCATTTATACTATTACTACCACCACCACTACCACTACTACAACAACTACCACTATTCCAGAGGTGCACCATGGCTTGCCACAATGTCACAATGGGTTCTTGGAGAGCCGCTGCTGTTGACTTGCTGCATGTCTCCTCTCTGCGGCAAAACTCACAAATACTCCACTCACCAAGTTCCAGAGGGAGAGGTGAGTGTGTGTGGGTGTGGGAAAGGTGTCCTCAGGTGTGCTGTGAGTGTGGTGTGTGTGTAAGTGTGTTTTTTGTACGTTTTTGTAATGTCAACTATAGCTACCTATGTATAGTGTTTTTTTTTTTTTTTTTTGGTGTGGGTTGGCTAGGGTAAACTTATTGTGGGCGTTTTCCAGGTGTGATTTAAGGGTTGTTTGTGGAGTGTGTGTGTGTGTGATGCAATATTTTAGGTAATTTTGGTGCGTTTTGGTTAGGTAATGTTTGTCTTGTTTCCTCCACAGGTTACCTCCAGGCTTTTCCTTCAGTAGACTATTTCCTCCATGTTTCCTCCACCTTCCCTCTAATTTTGAGTCTCCTATCTCACTTCTATCATAGTCAAAATAGTACTTTTCTAAATCTCACTTCAAAACCTGACAATTTTTCTCATTTTCCCTCCACCACCTCCTTTTCTTTCCTCCATATCTCCTCCACACACCAAGCTGTGTACTGTGCTGGTGTGTGCAGGTGTGGAAAGGTTTCCGCAGGTGTGTGTGTGTGTGTGGTACGTGTGGTGTGTGTGTAAATGTTTTTAGTGTAAGCTACTATATATTTTTTGGGTGTGTGTTTTTTGCATTTTCCAGTGTTTGCAAAGGGTTGTTTGTGGTTTGTTGGTGTGTGCAGGTGTGGGAATGGTGTGTGCTGGTGTGCTGTGTGTTTGGTGAGTGTCGGTGTGTGAAAGCGTGTTTTTCCTTACAATTTTGTCTCATAAACCTCAATTTTTTAACTTGTTTTGGCCGGAAAATATTTGTCTTTTTAAAATCCTCCTAATACCACCACCACCACCACCACCACTGTCCAACCACACCCACAACCACCACAAACAACCAACATTACCACATCAGATGCTCACAAAACCACACCATTTCACTACCACCACTAGTACTATTATAACCACCACCACCTCCTCCCAACAGGATCACCAGCCACCACCGGCCGTACTAAAGGAAGTGGCTCTATGTAGGGATGGAACATAGCAACTACACCAGCTGGGACACACCTAGCCAACTGTGAGTATTGAAGGCTGTTTTAGGGTGTTTGAAGACTTTGAGGGTGTTTAAGGCTACTTTAGGGTGTTTTAAGGCTGTCTTAGGGTATTTTTAGGCTGTTTTAGATTGTTTAAGGCTATTTTAGGGTGTTTGAAGAATTTTAGGATGTTTAAGGCAGTTTTAAGCTATTTTAAGGGTGTTTAAGACTGTTTTAGTGTTTTAGGGTTATTTTAAGGCTATTTAAGGGTGTTTAAGACTGTTTTAACTATTTTAGGCTATGTTAGGGTGTTTTAAGGGTGTTTCAAGATATTTACAGTACATGCACACACCATCGCTCCATCAGTGCTTCATCTTCTCGCTTTGTGTGTTTTTTATGATTCAGTGACAAAGTGACTAACTGTTTTCAGGGACACTGGGTACGGTGGCTTGGGGGAGGGACCGTGTGGCCTGAGGGGAGGGTGGTGGCCGGTGGGCAGTGTGTTACTGACCAGTGTGGTGTAATGGTGTTGTCATTGTCACCCTTGAGGAATTCTGAGGGTGAGCTGGCTCTATTAGATGAATTACAGGATTCTGAGGACAATGAGAGTCAATCAGAAGGACTCATTAGTGACTCACATGAGGAATATTTGCCAGAAAAGGACAGTGAGGCCAGGAGCTCCCAGGAAGAAAGTGATGGAAGTGGTGAGGATGACAATTAAGGAGATGGAAAGCATGTATGTTGATTTAGAAGGGTGTATGGTTTTAAATGTGGACATGGAAGCAGCAAGGATAAGAATTAAGGAGATGGAAAGTATATATGTTGATTTAGAAGAGTGTACAGTTTTAAATGTGGACATGGAAGTGTGGAGGATGACAATTAATGGAGATGGAAAGCATGTATGTTGATTTAGAAGAGTGTACAGTTTTAAATGTGGACACAAGTGTGGAGGATGAGAATTAAGAGAGATGAAAGTATATATGTTGATTTAGAAGAGTGTACAGTTTTAAATGTGGACATGGAAGTTGTGAGTGTACAGATGACATGGATGTCGAGGATGAGGATTAAGAGAGATGAAAGTATCTATGTTGATTTAGAAGAGTGTAAGGTTTAAAATGTTGACATGGAAGTGTGGAGGATGACAATTAGAGAGATAGAAAGCATTTATGTTGATTTAGAAGAGTGTACAGTTTTAAATGTCAACACAAAAGCAGTGAGGATAAGAATTAAGGAGATGGAAAACATAGATGTTGACAGTACCTTGGCATGTGACTGGCCATGTGTGCTGAAGGGCAGGAGATCCGCACTTCAAGCAGGAATGCTGGAAAGAATGAAAAAAGAAAAGAAAAGAAAAATTAGGTTGCTTATCAACAATAATGAGATGATGAGTGAATGTATCCAAGATTATTTATAGAAGCCAGTAAATATTGGTACAGAATGAATAACCAACATACTTGAAATGCAAGTTGCAAAATTGATCTCTGCATGTGTCACCAGATCAGTGGTGGGGCAGGTGGGCCATGTTTCTGGCAGGATTGCTGAAAAAAGGTGGTTAATCAACAGTAATGAGATACTAATGCATGATAAGTAGACATATCCAAGATCAAATACAGTAAAGCCAGTATATATTGGTACAAAATAATCAACATACTTGAAATGCAAGTTGCAGAATTCATCTCGATACAGGCGACCCGGATTTTGTCGAGCAGCTGGAAGTGGTGGCACTTCTTGTACGATGTCGTGCTGCTGCTCTTCAAAGTCAGGGTGGCCTGCATCAATAGGAATAGGAATATTCCTGTCTTTACATATATTGTGCAACATAGCACAAACATGCACCATCTTGCACACCTTCAATGGTGGGCTGACCCGGACCTCACTGTGCAAGACATGAAATCGGTGTTTCAGCTGCCCAGTGCCTCTTTGGACAACACTGCGTGTCTGCTTGTGAACCCTGAAAGAAAACATCAATGATAATAACAGCCATCATATACCATTAACCTGTCAATATGATGGGGACAATCAAAATTCTATCCAGGTGTTGTTGTATTAAATTATTTTCATGATTTATTTTTCTTGCTCTACAAACCAATATGTATTAGTAGGAACTGTGGCACTGTCCAAATGAAGTGGTCCCTCCAGTTTTCCTCGTTTCCCAGCTCCACCCTCACAGCTCTCACTCAGCCGACATGACATCTATTGAAAATATGATAACCAAAACATTGAAGTAATGCAGTTCACAACCTGCACAGTGGGACATCTTGCCTCAAACTGAATTCAAATTCATACCGCAAGTCTCAAGGCCACCGTGATTGGTTGAATAAATTATGATTTTTTTTCATTGGCTGCCAGTTCACTTTCAAACGGAAGTAACCAATCAGCGGAAACAATAGCTCAAACAAAACGAGTCACTAATGTTGGCCGCACGCTAGCCGCTGCCCTGGGTCGAGCAGCTCTCGCGCCAGTCTGTCTCTGTTCTATTGACTCGGGAGTGAGATCGCCAAAATACGATTAAATTTTTGAAATTCGGTATCACCATTATAAATAGGTTGCGCCTTATAAATATGGGATTAAAAATACTCGTAATGAGGAGCTCTATCTCATGAGGTGGGTAAAAAACATTTAGTGGAATGTGGTGAAACACTGGAATAATACTGTTTTTGTATGTTTTGTAATGTCAACTATAGCTACCTATGTATAGTATTTATTGTTTTTTGGTGTGGGTTGGCTAGGGTAGACTTATTGTGGGTGTTTTCCAGGTGTGATTTAAGGGTTGTTTGTGGAGTGCAGGTGTGTGTGTGTGTGTATGTATTTACCTAGTTGTAGTTTTACAGGGCCTGGGCTTTATGCTCGTGTGGTCCCGTCTCCATATCTAGACTTATCTAATTTTTCTTTAAAACTATGTACACTCTTTGCTGACACCACTTCCTCACTCAAACTGTTCCAAGTCTCAACACATCTTTGCGGGAAACTAAATTTTTTAACATCTCTCAGACATCGTCCCTTCCTTAGTTTCTTACTATGCGATCTTGTGCTTCTAAAGTCATATTCTTCTCTCAGGATCAGTTTCTCATTATCCACTTCATCCATTCCGTTAATCAATTTATAAACTTGTATCAGATCCTCTCTCTCTTCTCTGCTCCAAGGTTGGTAGATCCATTGCCTTTAGTCTCTCCTCATATGCCATCCCTTTAAATTCTGGAACCATTCTTGCAGCCATTTTTTGTAGTCTCTCTAATTTTCTTATGTGTTTTTTTTATGGGGAGTCCACACAACTCCTGCATATTCCAATCTAGGTTTTATTTTAGTACTTATCAATTTCTTCATCATTTCCTTGTCCATATAGTGAAATGCTACTCCAATATTCCTTAGCAAATTATACGTCTCTCTGAAAATTCTATCAATATGGCTTGTGTGTGTGTGTGTGTGTGTGTTTTGTTGCTTGATGCAATATTTTTAGGTAATTTTTGGTGCGTTTTGGTTAGGTAATGTTTGTCTTGTTTCTTCCATATCTCCCTCCACAGGTCCTCCTGGCTTTTCCTTCAGTAGACTATTTCCTCCATGTTTCCTCCACCTTCCCTCCAATTTTGAGTCTCCTATCTCACTTCTATCATAGTCAAAATAGTACTTTTCTAAATCTCACTTCAAAACTTGACAATTTTTCTCATTTTTCCCTCCACCACTTCCTTTTCTTTCCTCCATATCTCCCTCCACACACCAAGCTGTGTAATGTGCTGGTGTGTGCAGGTGTTGGAAAGGTTTCTGCAGGTGTGGTGTGTGTGTGATACATGTGGTGTGTGTGTAAATGTGTTGTTTGTTGTGTAAACTATATTTTTTGGGTGTGTCTTTTTTGCATTTTCCAGTGTTTGCAAAGGGTTGTTTGTGGTTTGCTGGTGTGTGCAGGTGTGGGAATGGTGTGTGCTGGTGTGCTGTGTGTTTGGTGAGTGTGGGGTGTGTGAAAGCATGTTTTTCTTACAATTTTGTCTCATAAACCTCAATTTTTTCACTTGATTTAGAAGAGTGTGCAGTTTTAAATATGGACATAAAAGTGTGGACGATGAGAATTAATGGAGATTGAAAGCATAGGTGCATTTGCATTGTGTTTTAACGGGCTAAAGAAGGCATTATGGGTATCTCCTATCTCAAAGCCCACCAACTATTTGACTGCTAGTGTTCTTATTGATGTAGTGATAATTACTCCTGCAGTGTATCACTTGTGTCACTATGTATCTTGTATTATCAATTCACTTATTCACTTATTCTCTATGTGTCACTGTCAAGCACTTCACTTACTTACCCACTGCTTCAATAACACTCTGAATTTATGGCCTCCGCACACTGAAACACTAAGGTCTCTCTCTCTCTCTCTCTCTCTCTCTCTCTCTCTCTCTCTCTCTCTCTCTCTCTCTCTCTCTCTCTCTCTCTCTCTCTCTCTCTCATTAATCCAGTTTTATTTATTTCAGATTGTGTTAAAAATATGGAGAAAGATGGACCAAGGCAAGAAGAGGAGGAGGAGGAAGAGGAAGAGGAAGAAGAAGAAGAAGAAGAAGAAGAAGAAGAAGGAAGAGGTGGAGGAATATGAGAAGAGGAGGAGAAGAAGAAAAGAGAGAAAAAGAAAAGGTAAAATAATAAATATTATCATTTCATAAAGTTTTTGCTATTTCAATTCTCTCTCTCTCTCTCTCTCTCTCTCTCTCTCTCTCTCTCTCTCTCTCTCTCTCTCTCTCTCTCTCTCTCTCTCTCTCTCTCTCTCTCTCTCTCTCTCCTCCTCCTCCTCCTCCTCCTCCTCCTCCTCCTCCTCCTCCTCCTCCTCCTCCTCCTCCTCCTCCTCCTCCTCCTCCTCCTCCTCCTCCTCCTCCTCCTCCTCCTCCTCCTCCTCCTCCTCCTCCTCCTCCTCCTCCTCCTCCTCCTCCTCCTCCTCCTCCTCCTCCTCCTCCTCCTCCTCCTCCTCCTCCTCCTCCTCCTCCTCCTCCTCCTCCTCCTCCTCCTCCTCCTCCTCCTGTGCTAATACTATTACTATCCCAGTGTGACCTGTGTGACCTCTGACCTTTGCCGCAGGACTCCTTGGACTGGGACTTCACTGTGACCCGAGAGGAGGTGGCCACTCAATGCTGAGGTCACACGGCTCTCCTTCCTTATGCAGGTCAGTGTGACCTGTGGTGTGTGAGGTCACACGGCTCCCTTCCTTATGCAGGTGTGGGTGTGTGGTGTGTGGTGTGGGAGGTGTGGTTGGTTGGGCTGGGTAAGATTTTGAAGCATTTTTTAAGGGTATTTTAAGACAGTTTGACATATTTCAGGGCAATTTAAGACAGTTTGACATGCTTTGAGGGCAATTTAAGACAGTTTGGCATATTTTGAGGGTATTTTGAGAAGTTTGACATATTTTATGGCCATATTGAGACAGTTTGGCATGTTTTGAGAGCATTTTGAGACAGTTTGACATGTTTTGAGGGCATTTTAAGATATTTTGGAGGGCATATTGAGACAGTTTGGTTTTTAGGGAAATTGAAGACAGTTTGGCAGATTTGGAGGGCATATTAAGGTAGTTTGTTATGTTTTGAGGGAAATTTGAGACAGTTTAGCTGGTTTTGAGGCCATGTTAAAATAGTTTGTCATATTTTGAAGACATTTTAAGACAGTTTGGCATGTTCTAAGGGCATATTAAGACAGTTTGACATGTTTTCAGGGCATATTAAGAGAGTTTGGCAGATTTTGAGTGCAATTTAAGAAAGTTTGGCAGGTTTTGATGGCATTTTTAAGACAATTTGGCAGGTTCTGATGTCATTTTAAGACCCACTGCTTCAATAACACTCTGAATTTATGGCCTCCACACACTGAAACACTCTCTCTCTCTCTCTCTCTCTCTCTCTCTCTCTCTCTCTCTCTCTCTCTCTCTCTCTCTCTCTCTCTCTCTCTCTCTCTCTCTCTCTCTCTCATATTAATCCAGTTTTATTTATTTCAGATTGTGTTAAAAATATGGAGAAAGACGGACCAAGGCAAGAAGAGGAGGAGGAAGAGGAACAGGAACAGGAACAGGAAGAAGAAGAAGAAGAAGGAAGAGGTGGAGGAATATGAGAAGAGGAGGAGAAGAAGAAGAGAGAAAAGAAAAGGTAAAATAATAAATATTATCATTTCATAAAGTTTTTGCTATTTCAATTCTCTCTCTCTCTCTCTCTCTCTCTCTCTCTCTCTCTCTCTCTCTCTCTCTCTCTCTCTCTCTCTCTCTCTCTCTCTCTCTCTCTCTCTCTCTCTCTCTCCTCTCCTCCTCCTCCTCCTCCTCCTCCTCCTCCTCCTCCTCCTCCTCCTCCTCCTCCTCCTCCTCCTCCTCCTCCTCCTCCTCCTCCTCCTCCTCCTCCTCCTCCTCCTCCTCCTCCTCCTCCTCCTCCTCCTCCTCCTCCTCCTCCTCCTCCTCCTCCTCCTCCTCCTCCTCCTCCTCCTCCTCCTCCTCCTCCTCCTCCTCCTCCTCCTCCTCCTCCTCCTCCTGTGCTAATACTATTACTATCCCAGTGTGACCTGTGTGACCTCTGACCTTTTGCCGCAGGACTCCTTGGACTGGGACTTCACTGTGACCCGAGAGGAGGTGGCCACTCAATGCTGAGGTCACACGGCTCCCTTCCTTATGCAGGTCAGTGGTGTGTGTGTGTGTGGTGTGGGAGGTGTGGTTGGTTGGGCTGGGTAAGATTTTGAAGCATTTTTTAAGGGTATTTTAAGACAGTTTGACATATTTCAGGGCAATTTAAGACAGTTTGACATGCTTTGAGGGCAATTTAAGACAGTTTGGCATATTTTGAGGGTATTTTGAGAAGTTTGACATATTTTATGGCCATATTGAGACAGTTTGGCATGTTTTGAGAGCATTTTGAGACAGTTTGACATGTTTTGAGGGCATTTTAAGATATTTTGGAGGGCATATTGAGACAGTTTGGTTTTGAGTGTATATTAAGACAATTTTGGAGGTTTTTAGGGAAATTGAAGACAGTTTGGCAGATTTGGAGGGCATATTAAGGTAGTTTGTTATGTTTTGAGGGAAATTTGAGACAGTTTAGCTGGTTTTGAGGCCATGTTAAAATAGTTTGTCATATTTTGAAGACATTTTAAGACAGTTTGGCATGTTCTAAGGGCATATTAAGACAGTTTGACATGTTTTCAGGGCATATTAAGAGAGTTTGGCAGATTTTGAGTGCAATTTAAGAAAGTTTGGCAGGTTTTGATGGCATTTTAAGACAATTTGGCAGGTTCTGATGTCATTTTAAGACCCACTGCTTCAATAACACTCTGAATTTATGGCCTCCACACACTGAAACACTAAGGTCTCTCTCTCTCTCTCTCTCTCTCTCTCTCTCTCTCTCTCTCTCTCTCTCTCTCTCTCTCTCTCTCTCTCTCTCTCTCTCTCTCTCATATTAATCCAGTTTTATTTATTTCAGATTGTGTTAAAAATATGGAGAAAGACGGACCAAGGCAAGAAGAGGAGGAGGAAGAGGAAGAGGAACAGGAACAGGAACAGGAAGAAGAAGAAGAAGAAGGAAGAGGTGGAGGAATATGAGAAGAGGAGGAGAAGAAGAAAAGAGAGAAAAAGAAAAGGTAAAATAATAAATATTATCATTTCATAAAGTTTTTGCTATTTCAATTCTCTCTCTCTCTCTCTCTCTCTCTCTCTCTCTCTCTCTCTCTCTCTCTCTCTCTCTCTCTCTCTCTCTCTCTCTCTCTCTCTCTCTCTCTCTCTCTCTCTCTCTCCTCTCCTCTCTCTCTCCTCCTCCTCCTCCTCCTTCCTCCTCCTCCTCCTCCTCCTCCTCCTCCTCCTCCTCCTCCTCCTCCTCCTCCTCCTCCTCCTCCTCCTCCTCCTCCTCCTCCTCCTCCTCCTCCTCCTCCTCCTCCTGTGCTAATACTATTACTATTATTACTATCCCAGTGTGACCTGTGTGACCTCTGACCTTTTGCCGCAGGACTCCTTGGACTGGGACTTCACTGTGACCTGAGAGGAGGTGGCCACTCAATGCTGAGGTCACACGGCTCCCTTCCTTATGCAGGTCAGTGGTGTGGTGTGTGGTGTGGGGAGGTGTGGTTGGGTTGGGCTGGGTAAGATTTTGAAACATTTTTTAAGGGCAATTTAAGACAGTTTGACATGCTTTGAGGGCAATTTAAGACAGTTTGGCATATTTTGAGGGTATTTTGAGAAGTTTGACATATTTTATGGCCATATTGAGACAGTTTGGCATGTTTTGAGAGCATTTTGAGAGTTTGACATGTTTTGAGGGCATTTTAAGACATTTTGGAGGGCATATTGAGACAGTTTGGTTTTGAGTGTATATTAAGACAATTTTGGAGGTTTTAGGAATTGAAGACAGTTTGGCAGATTTGGAGGGCATATTAAGGCAGTTTGTTATGTTTTGAGGGAAATTTGAGACAGTTTAGCTGGTTTTGAGGCCATTTTAAAATAGTTTGGCATGTTTTGAAGACATTTTTAGACAGTTTGGCATGTTTTAAGGGCATATTAAGACAGTTTGACATGTTTCCATGGCATATTAAGAGAGTTTGGCAGATTTTGAGTTCAATTTAAGAAAGTTTGGCAGGTTTTAATGGCATCTATGGAGGTCACAAGATTAATGGCCACAGTCTTCACTATTTTAACCCCTTCAGTACTGGGACACATTTTTACCTTGAGTTTTGTGCACCATTAGACCATTTCATTGACATTAGCAAGGGTCTATGGAGGTCACAAGATTAATAGCCACAGTCTTCACTATTTTAACCCCTTCAGTACTAGGACACATTTTACCGTGAGTTTTGTGTACCATTAGACCATTTTATTGACATTAGCAAAGGTCTATGGACGTCACAAGATTGATGGCCACAGTCTTCACTATTTTAACCCCTTCAGTACTGGGACACATCTTTACCTTGAGTTTTGTGTACCATTAGACCATTTTATTGACATTAGCAAGGGTCTATGGAGGTCACAAGATTAATGGCCACAGTCTTCACTATTTTAACCCCTTCAGTACTGGGACACATTTTTACCGTGAGTTTTGTGTACCATTAGACCATTTTATTGACATTAGCAAGGGTCTATGGAGGGCACAAGATTAATGGCCACAGTCTTCACTATTTTAACCCCTTCAGTACTGGGACACATTTTACCTTGAGATTTGTGTACCATTAGACCATTTTATTGACATTAGCAAGGGTCTATGGAGGGCAGAAGATTAATGGCCACAGTCTTCACTATTTTAACCCCTTCAGTACTGGGACACATTTTTACCTTGAGTTTGACCATGACATGTGTACCATTAGACCATTTTATTGACATTAGCAAGGGTGTATGGAGGGCACAAGATTAATGGCCACAGTCTTCACTATTTTAACCCTTCAGTACTGGGACACATTTTACCTTGAGTTTTGTGTACCATTAGACCATTTTATTGACATTAGCAAGGGTGTATGGAGGGCACAAGATTAATGGCCACAGTCTTCACTATTTTAACCCCTTCAGTACTGGGACACATTTTTACCTTGAGTTTGTGTACCATTAGACCATTTTATTGACATTAGCAAGGGTCTATGGAGGGCACAAGATTAATGGCCACAGTCTTCACTATTTGAATCATAATAAGTTTGTGACTGTATAGAATCACCAAAATAGAAAACAGAATGACTATGTTGAAAGCACGTCCTGGTAGTGAAGGGTTAATTTGCCAAGTGTTATGGAGGCTGTATGTACATTCTGTCTGTCTGTCTGTCTGTCTGTCTGATGCCACTTGTTAAATTTTGTGTTTGAAGTCTAGTTTTGTCTCCAGGGTAAACTTTTGTTATTAGGTCTAGTACTTTTTCATTTATTTGATATTCCATAAGAATTTTGATCCTATAACCCTTCTTATACTGTCTAAAACTTTGCAAACATCTATTGATATGTCAATTAAAGATTTTTTTACTTTGAAATGATTTTGTACAAATATCTGTATGAACAGGCCATTTTCTAGCCTACCTCCCAGGAAGCTGGAGCGATTCCATTATTGTACGTTATAATGGGTTCATACTAATTTGATTTGTTAAGTTTTCAGAACACATGTACGTGCGAGGATTTACCGTCAATGTAAAGTAGTTAAAGTACATTTATATTCAGTTTAATGACGCAGTGTTGTCTGTGTGGACATTCTGTGGATGTTGGTGCTGTGAAGGAATGAAAGCTGTTTATGTGACATAGAGGAAATATATTATTATAAAAATACTGACTTTGCTTCAATCCTGCAAATGTACCATACAAGAAGTTATTTTTTACATTTCACTGAGTGTGCAGAGATTTATCTATTTGTGTGAGGAATGTGTTCAGAGCATCATGTCATGTCAAGATGGCACAAGGTAAGCTGATTACTGTCTGTCTGAGATGTCACTGCAGACAAAGCATTTTATCAGAGACAGGTCTATTGTGGGGAACCTCAGTTTCAGTACACTCTTTTATCTAAAACACACTCAAAACACCATGTAACTCCTCAAATGCCAAACACAAGAGCTCAATGGTAAACACACACACACACTCAATACATCCAAACCACTTAAAACACTCAATTTTATCTCAAAACATGTTCTTAAAGATGCCCCAAGATGGATACAAGACTCTATGAGCTTGGAATACACACACACACACACACTCACTCACGCTCACAAACACACTTCACAAGGACACTCAATTTTATCCAGGAAACACTCAAAACACCATGTAGACACCTCAAGAAATTTGCTTTAAGCGCATACTCTGAGCATAAAGGTAAGCTGATTACTGAGCTAAGCTGTCTGGGGTGTCATTGAAGCAAAGCATTTCTCAACAAGGTAAGCTGTATTACTAGGGAAGTAAAGAGGAACTGTGCTGAGGGTGTCAAGACTAGTTACAAAATGACATTTTTCTCCAACAAGGTAAGCTGATTACTGAGCCTAAGCTGTCACAACGTTGTATGGAGGTCATTGGGCATTATCATTTTGAATTTTCCATGCATTTTTTTAATATCATTCTTCCATTTCCATCTGGCTTTTGTGTTCCTTTGAATAGGTCACTTCCAGATTCAAGTTCCCAGATTGTAAGCAGTGGATGTTGCTGCACTCTCTCTCTCTCTCTCTCTCTCTCTCTCTCTCTCTCTCTCTCTCTCTCTCTCTCTCTCTCTCTCTCTCTCTCTCTCTCTCTCTCTAATATTAATCCAGTTTTATTTATTTCAGATTGTGTTAAGAATATGGAGAAAGACGGACCAAGGCAAGAAGAGGAGGAGGAGGAAGAAGAAGAAGAAGAAGAAGAAGAAGAAGGAAGAGGTGGAGGAATATGAGAGAGAGGAGAAGAAGAAAGACAGAAAAAGAAAAGGTAAAATAATAAATATTGTCATTTCATAAAGTTTGCTATTTCAATTCTCTCTCTCTCTCTCTCTCTCTCTCTCTCTCTCTCTCTCTCTCTCTCTCTCTCTCTCTCTCTCTCTCTCTCTCTCTCTCTCTCTCTCTCTCTCTCTCTCTCTCTCTCTCTCTCTCTCTCTCTCTCTCTCTCTCTCTCTCTCTCTCTCTCTCTCTCTCTCTCTCTCTCTCTCTCTCTCTCTCTCTCTCTCCAGGGCAATTTAAGACAGTTTGACATGCTTTGAGGGCAATTTAAGACAGTTTGGCATATTTTGAGGGTATTTTGAGAAGTTTGACATATTTTATGGCCATATTGAGACAGTTTGGCATGTTTTGAGAGCATTTTGAGACAGTTTGACATGTTTTGAGGGCATTTTAAGATATTTTGGAGGGCATATTGAGACAGTTTGGTTATTAAGACAATTTTGGAGGTTTTTAGGGAAATTGAAGACAGTTTGGCAGATTTGGAGGGCATATTAAGGTAGTTTGTTATGTTTTGAGGGAAATTTGAGACAGTTTAGCTGGTTTTGAGGCCATGTTAAAATAGTTTGTCATATTTTGAAGACATTTTAAGACAGTTTGGCATGTTCTAAGGGCATATTAAGACAGTTTGACATGTTTTCAGGGCATATTAAGAGAGTTTGGCAGATTTTGAGTGCAATTTAAGAAAGTTTGGCAGGTTTTGATGGCATTTTAAGACAATTTGACCCACTGCTTCAATAACACTCTGAATTTATGGCCTCCACACACTGAAACACTAAGGTCTCTCTCTCTCTCTCTCTCTCTCTCTCTCTCTCTCTCTCTCTCTCTCTCTCTCTCTCTCTCTCTCTCTCTCTCTCTCTCTCTCTCTCTCATATTAATCCAGTTTTATTTATTTCAGATTGTGTTAAAAATATGGAGAAAGACGGACCAAGGCAAGAGAGGAGGAGGAGAGGAAGAGGAACAGGAACAGGAAGAAGAAGAAGAAGAAGGAAGAGGTGGAGGAATATGAGAAGAGGAGGAGAAGAAGAAAAGAGAGAAAAAGAAAAGGTAAAATAATAAATATTATCATTTCATAAAGTTTTTGCTATTTCAATTCTCTCTCTCTCTCTCTCTCTCTCTCTCTCTCTCTCTCTCTCTCTCTCTCTCTCTCTCTCTCTCTCTCTCTCTCTCTCTCTCTCTCTTCTCTCTCTCTCTCTCTTCTCTCCTCCTCCTCCTCCTCCTCCTCCTCCTCCTCCTCCTCCTCCTCCTCCTCCTCCTCCTCCTCCTCCTCCTCCTCCTCCTCCTCCTCCTCCTCCTCCTCCTCCTCCTCCTCCTCCTCCTCCTCCTCCTCCTCCTCCTCCTCCTTCTCCTCCTCCTCCTCCTCCTCCTCCTCCTCCTCCTCCTCCTCCTCCTCCTCCTCCTCCTCCTCCTCCTCCTCCTCCTCCTCCTCCTGTGCTAATACTATTACTATCCCAGTGTGACCTGTGTGACCTCTGACCTTTTGCCGCAGGACTCCTTGGACTGGGACTTCACTGTGACCCGAGAGGAGGTGGCCACTCAATGCTGAGGTCACACGGCTCCCTTCCTTATGCAGGTCAGTGGTGTGGTGTGTGGTGTGTGGTTGGGTTGGGCTGGGTAAGATTTTGAAGCATTTTTTAAGGGTATTTTAAGACAGTTTGACATATTTCAGGGCAATTTAAGACAGTTTGACATGCTTTGAGGGCAATTTAAGACAGTTTGGCATATTTTGAGGGTATTTTGAGAAGTTTGACATATTTTATGGCCATATTGAGACAGTTTGGCATGTTTTGAGAGCATTTTGAGACAGTTTGACATGTTTTGAGGGCATTTTAAGATATTTTGGAGGGCATATTGAGACAGTTTGGTTTTGAGTGTATATTAAGACAATTTTGGAGGTTTTTAGGGAAATTGAAGACAGTTTGGCAGATTTGGAGGGCATATTAAGGTAGTTTGTTATGTTTTGAGGGAAATTTGAGACAGTTTAGCTGGTTTTGAGGCCATGTTAAAATAGTTTGTCATATTTTGAAGACATTTTAAGACAGTTTGGCATGTTCTAAGGGCATATTAAGACAGTTTGACATGTTTTCAGGGCATATTAAGAGAGTTTGGCAGATTTTGAGTGCAATTTAAGAAAGTTTGGCAGGTTTTGATGGCATTTTTAAGACAATTTGGCAGGTTCTGATGTCATTTTAAGACCCACTGCTTCAATAACACTCTGAATTTATGGCCTCCACACACTGAAACACTAAGGTCTCTCTCTCTCTCTCTCTCTCTCTCTCTCTCTCTCTCTCTCTCTCTCTCTCTCTCTCTCTCTCTCTCTCTCTCTCTCTCTCATATTAATCCAGTTTTATTTATTTCAGATTGTGTTAAAAATATGGAGAAAGACGGACCAAGGCAAGAAGAGGAGGAGGAAGAGGAAGAGGAACAGGAACAGGGAAGAAGAAGAAGAAGAAGGAAGAGGTGGAGGAATATGAGAAGAGGAGGAGAAGAAGAAAAGAGAAAAAGAAAAGGTAAAATAATAAATATTATCATTTCATAAAGTTTTTGCTATTTCAATTCTCTCTCTCTCTCTCTCTCTCTCTCTCTCTCTCTCTCTCTCTCTCTCTCTCTCTCTCTCTCTCTCTCTCTCTCTCTCTCTCTCTCTCTTTCTCCTTCTTTCTTTCTCCTCCTCCTCCTCTCCTCCTCCTCCTCCTCCTCCTCCTCCTCCTCCTCCTCCTCCTCCTCCTCCTCCTCCTCCTCCTCCTCCTCCTCCTCCTCCTCCTCCTCCTTCCTCCTCCTCCTCCTCCTCCTCCTCCTCCTCCTCCTCCTCCTCCTCCTCCTCCTCCTCCTCCTCCTCCTCCTCCTCCTCCTCCTCCTCCTCCTCCTCCTCCTCCTCCTCCTCCTGTGCTCCTCCTCCTGTGCTACTATTACTATCCCAGTGTGACCTGTGTGACCTCTGACCTTTTGCCGCAGGACTCCTTGGACTGGGACTTCACTGTGACCCGAGAGGAGGTGGCCACTCAATGCTGAGGTCACACGGCTCCCTTCCTTATGCAGGTCAGTGGTGTGGGGAGGTGTGGTTGGGTTGGGCTGGGTAAGATTTTGAAGCATTTTTTAAGGGTATTTTAAGACAGTTTGACATATTTCAGGGCAATTTAAGACAGTTTGACATGCTTTGAGGGCAATTTAAGACAGTTTGGCATATTTTGAGGGTATTTTGAGAAGTTTGACATATTTTATGGCCATATTGAGACAGTTTGGCATGTTTTGAGAGCATTTTGAGACAGTTTGACATGTTTTGAGGGCATTTTAAGATATTTTGGAGGGCATATTGAGACAGTTTGGTTTTGAGTGTATATTAAGACAATTTTGGAGGTTTTTAGGGAAATTGAAGACAGTTTGGCAGATTTGGAGGGCATATTAAGGTAGTTTGTTATGTTTTGAGGGAAATTTGAGACAGTTTAGCTGGTTTTGAGGCCATGTTAAAATAGTTTGTCATATTTTGAAGACATTTTAAGACAGTTTGGCATGTTCTAAGGGCATATTAAGACAGTTTGACATGTTTTCAGGGCATATTAAGAGAGTTTGGCAGATTTTGAGTGCAATTTAAGAAAGTTTGGCAGGTTTTGATGGCATTTTAAGACAATTTGGCAGGTTCTGATGTCATTTTAAGACCCACTGCTTCAATAACACTCTGAATTTATGGCCTCCACACACTGAAACACTAAGGTCTCTCTCTCTCTCTCTCTCTCTCTCTCTCTCTCTCTCTCTCTCTCTCTCTCTCTCTCTCTCTCTCTCTCTCTCTCTCTCTCTCTCTCTCTCTCTCTCTCTCTCATATTAATCCAGTTTTATTTATTTCAGATTGTGTTAAAAATATGGAGAAAGACGGACCAAGGCAAGAAGAGGAGGAGGAAGAGGAAGAGGAACAGGAACAGGAAGAAGAAGAAGAAGAAGAAGAAGAAGAAGGAAGAGGTGGAGGAATATGAGAAGAGGAGGAGAAGAAGAAAAGAGAGAAAAAGAAAAGGTAAAATAATAAATATTATCATTTCATAAAGTTTTTGCTATTTCAATTCTCTCTCTCTCTCTCTCTCTCTCTCTCTCTCTCTCTCTCTCTCTCTCTCTCTCTCTCTCTCTCTCTCTCTCTCTCTCTCTCTCTCTCTCTCTCTCTCTCTCCTCCTCCTCCTCCTCTCCTCCTCCTCCTCCTCCTCCTCCTCCTCCTCCTCCTCCTCCTCCTCCTCCTCCTCCTCCTCCTCCTCCTCCTCCTCCTCCTCCTCCTCCTCCTCCTCCTCCTCCTCCTCCTCCTCCTCCTCCTCCTCCTCCTGCTAATACTATTACTATTATTACTATCCCAGTGTGACCTGTGTGACCTCTGACCTTTGCCGCAGGACTCCTTGGACTGGGACTTCACTGTGACCCGAGAGGAGGTGGCCACTCAATGCTGAGGTCACACGGCTCCCTTCCTTATGCAGGTCAGTGGTGTGGTGTGTGGTGTGGGAGGTGTGGTTGGTTGGGCTGGGTAAGAAGCATTTTTAAGGGTATTTTGAAGTTTGACATATTTAAGGGCAATTTAAGACAGTTTGACATGCTTTGAGGGCAATTTAAGACAGTTTGGCATATTTTGAGGGTATTTTGAGAAGTTTGACATATTTTATGGCCATATTGAGACAGTTTGGCATGTTTTGAGAGCATTTTGAGACAGTTTGACATGTTTTGAGGGCATTTTAAGACATTTTGGAGGGCATATTGAGACAGTTTGGTTTTGAGTGTATATTAAGACAATTTTGGAGGTTTTTAGGGAAATTGAAGACAGTTTGGCAGATTTGGAGGGCATATTAAGGTAGTTTGTTATGTTTTGAGGGAAATTTGAGACAGTTTAGCTGGTTTTGAGGCCATGTTAAAATAGTTTGTCATATTTTGAAGACATTTTAAGACAGTTTGGCATGTTCTAAGGGCATATTAAGACAGTTTGACATGTTTTCAGGGCATATTAAGAGAGTTTGGCAGATTTTGAGTGCAATTTAAGAAAGTTTGGCAGGTTTTGATGGCATTTTAAGACAATTTGGCAGGTTCTGATGTCATTTTAAG
>NC_059265.1:2796701-2817924 GCF_017591435.1 Portunus trituberculatus
AACCCAAAACAACCCAAGTTAACCCAGAACAACCCAACATAACCCAACCCAACCCCAAACTAACCCAAAACAACCCAGCATAACCCAACCTAACCCAACCCTTTATCTTTACCTTTACCGAGGTGCCTGTCACGTGACGTCGGCGACCATGGAACACCATCCTCCTCTGTTTTGAGCCACTCTAACCCGATCCACAGTTGTCCAGCCCTCACTGACGTGTTTCACCAATGTGTCCATAAACTTGACCCTCTGTCTTCCTCTCGCTGGTTCCTTATACTCTCCCAACAAGCATTCTCTCCCACAGTCCATGTCCTCTCAGTACATGGCCCACAAAATTGAGGTGTCTCCTCCTGATACTCTTCACCGGTGTTTTTTCCATTACTACTCTTCTCAATCCTTCATTAGTGATCCGTGCACTCCAAGGGATTCTCAGCATTCTTTGCATGAACCACATTTCTACTGCTTCTAACCTTTTGATCATGTTCTTCTTTATCGTCCATGTCTCAGAGCCATACGTTAATGTGGACCATACATAACGCTTGAGTATACGTTGTCTTAGAGTTATATTCATGCTAATATTGGTCATTATCTTTCTTACCCTTAAAGTACGGGGGTTGATTTACTTTCTGTCTGTTACAGCGAGGAAAAATCACACCTGTCAAAAATGCTAAAATATTCTTTTCCTCATAAAAGCATATTTCTTTGTGTTATTCTGAGTACAACGATATAGTTTTCAACATGTCATCACCTCTCACACCAAAGTTATTGCACGTCAAAAATTCATGGCAGAATCCGCTAAGAAATACCCCCAAGCTCAGATACACACCACTCTCTCTCTCTCTCTCTCTCTCTCTCTCTCTCTCTCTCTCCATTTGGGCATATGAATTTGATGTAAAAGTAGGAACTTTTGCACTTTCATGTCATGAAAATGTGAACTCAGATGAAATGATGTTCAAAACAGAAAAATAAAATAAACCACATATTACAAATATTGTGGATTTTATAATAATTGGAATGTGGCAACTCTTCTTGGCAATGGGACTGACGTGACTTGGCCGACAAGCACAGTCCTGTAGAGGCAACCATGGGTGACACACACCAGCGCATTGTTCGAGGGAGTATGTGAGGAGGTTTATGAACGTCGCTGTGAGGGTTGGCCTCTGTCTCCCAGATCACTATCAGAATCACTACTGGAGTCTTCACTTTCTTCTGTCTTAATAAAAAAATCACTGTCTTCATTTTCACCACTATCCTCAATGTCATTACCGAGTAACACTGACATAACATCACTCGGAGTACCGAAACCTAACTCCGGGTCACGGGATTGCTAGATGTTGCCTCAAAATGGGAAAAGATGACCTATGTGAGGGAACATATGTCTCCAGGCTCAAAGAGGTGAGTGAGAAAAGATGCCAGAGACTTCCACTTGCCCCAGGACCAACAGTGAGGGAGAGATTCAAACGTTTAGCGCCGAAAATCATGATTCCCGGAACGATCCCTGCTTCTCTGCACGCGACGCTACAATCATCCCGAAACAATCACCGAACGTTAAGGGTTAAACTATCTATGAGTGCTTGCAATTTTACCTCGGAATCTGCCGCTAAAACTGTATCGTCCGCATAATGTATGTTGTTTGTGTTTCTTCCCCCAATGCAAATTCCCTCCATTTCTTCCATCTCCTCCAAACATTTTTGTCCATACAACGAGAACAAGTCTGGTGAGAGTACGCAGCCTTACCACACTCCTCTCTGTATCTCTACCCATTCTGTGTCTGGTGAGAGTACACAGCCTTGCCACACTCCTCTCTGTATCTCTACCCATTCTGTGTCTGGTGAGAGTACACAGCCTTGCCACACTCCTCTCTGTATCTCTACCCATTCTGTGTCTGGTGAGAGTACACAGCCTTGCCACACTCCTCTCTATCTCTACCCATTCTGTGTATGGTGAGAGTACACAGCCTTGCCACACTCCTCTCTGTCTTAAAATGACATCAGAACCTGCCAAATTGTCTTAAAATGCCATCAAAACCTGCCAAACTTTCTTAAATTGCACTCAAAATCTGCCAAACTCTCTTAATATGCCCTGAAAACATGTCAAACTGTCTTAATATGCCCTTAGAACATGCCAAACTGTCTTAAAATGTCTTCAAAATATGACAAACTATTTTAACATGGCCTCAAAACCAGCTAAACTGTCTCAAATTTCCCTCAAAACATAACAAACTACCTTAATATGCCCTCCAAATCTGCCAAACTGTCTTCAATTTCCCTAAAAACCTCCAAAATTGTCTTAATATACACTCAAAACCAAACTGTCTCAATATGCCCTCCAAAATATCTTAAAATGCCCTCAAAACATGTCAAACTGTCTCAAAATGCTCTCAAAACATGCCAAACTGTCTCAATATGGCCATAAAATATGTCAAACTTCTCAAAATACCCTCAAAATATGCCAAACTGTCTTAAATTGCCCTCAAAGCATGTCAAACTGTCTTAAATTGCCCTGAAATATGTCAAACTGTCTTAAAATACCCTTAAAAAATGCTTCAAAATCTTACCCAGCCCAACCCAACCACACCTCCCCACACCACACACCACACACCACACCACTGACCTGCATAAGGAAGGGAGCCGTGTGACCTCAGCATTGAGTGGCCACCTCCTCTCGGGTCACAGTGAAGTCCCAGTCCAAGGAGTCCTGCGGCAAAAGGTCAGAGGTCACACAGGTCACACTGGGATAGTAATAGTATTAGCACAGGAGGAGGAGGAGGAGGAGGAGGAGGAGGAGGAGGAGGAGGAGGAGGAGGAGGAGGAGGAGGAGGAGGAGGAGGAGGAGGAGGAGGAGGAGGAGGAGGAGGAGGAGGAGGAGGAGGAGGAGGAGGAGGAGGAGGAGGAGGAGGAGGAGGAGGAGGAGGAGGAGGAGGAGGAGGAGGAGGAGGAGGAGGAGGAGGAGGAGGAGGAGGAGAGAGAGAAGAGAGAGAGAGAGAGAGAGAGAGAGAGAGAGAGAGAGAGAGAGAGAGAGAGAGAGAGAGAGAGAGAGAGAGAGAGAGAGAGAGAGAATTGAAATAGCAAAAACTTTATGAAATGACAATATTTATTATTTTACCTTTTCTTTTTCTCTCTTTTCTTCTTCTCCTCCTCTTCTCATATTCCTCCACCTCTTCTTCTTCTTCTTCTTCTTCTTCTTCTTCTGTTCCTCTTCCTCTTCCTCCTCCTCTTCTTGCCTTGGTCCATCTTTCTCCATATTTTTAACACAATCTGAAATAAATAAAACTGGATTAATAGAGAGAGAGAGAGAGAGAGAGAGAGAGAGAGAGAGAGAGAGAGAGAGAGAGAGAGAGAGAGAGAGAGAGAGAGAGAGAGAGAGAGAGACCTTAGTGTTTCAGTGTGCGGAGGCCATAAATTCAGAGTGTTATTGAAGCAGTGGGTAAGTAAGTGAAGTGCTTGACAGTGACACATAGAGAATAAGTGAATAAGTGAAGTGATAATACAAGATACATAGTGACACAAGTGATACACTGCAGGAGTAATTATCACTACATCAATAAGAACACTAGCAGTCAAATAGTTGGTGGGCTTTGAGATAGGAGATACCCATAATGCCTTCTTTAGCCCGTTAAAACACAATGCAAATGCACCTATGCTTTCAATCTCCATTAATTCTCATCGTCCACACTTTTATGTCCACATTTAAAACTGCACACTCTTCTAAATCAAGTGAAAAATTGAGGTTTATGAGACAAAATTGTAAGAAAAACATGCTTTCACACACCCCACACTCACCAAACACACAGCACACCAGCACACACCATTCCCACACCTGCACACACCAGCAAACCACAAACAACCCTTTGCAAACACTGGAAAATGCAAAAAAACACACCCAAAAAATATAGTTTACACAACAAACAACACATTTACACACACACCACACGTACCACACACACACACCACACCTGCAGAAACCTTTCCCACACCTGCACACACCAGCACAGTACACAGCTTGGTGTGTGGAGGGAGATATGGAGGAAAGAAAAGGAGGTGGTGGAGGGAAAAATGAGAAAAATTGTCAGGTTTTGAAGTGAGATTTAGAAAAGTACTATTTTGACTATGATAGAAGTGAGATAGGAGACTCAAAATTGGAGGGAAGGTGGAGGAAACATGGAGGAAATAGTCTACTGAAGGAAAAGCCAGGAGGACCTGTGGAGGGAGATATGGAAGAAACAAGACAAACATTACCTAACCAAAACGCACCAAAAATTACCAAAAAATATTGCATCAAGCAACAAAACACACACACACACACACACACACACAAGCCATATTGATAGAATTTTCAGAGAGACGTATAATTTGCTAAGGAATATTGGAGTAGCATTTCACTATATGGACAAGGAAATGATGAAGAAATTGATAAGTACTAAAATAAAACCTAGATTGGAATATGCAGGAGTTGTGTGGACTCCCAAAAAAAACACATAAGAAAATTAGAGAGACTACAAAAATGGCTGCAAGAATGGTTCCAGAATTTAAAGGGATGGCATATGAGGAGAGACTAAAGGCAATGGATCTACCAACCTTGGAGCAGAGAGAGAGAGAGGGATCTGATACAAGTTTATAAATTGATTAACGGAATGGATGAAGTGGATAATGAGAAACTGATCCTGAGAGAAGAATATGACTTTAGAAGCACAAGATCGCATAGTAAGAAACTAAGGAAGGGACGATGTCTGAGAGATGTTAAAAATTTAGTTTCCGCAAAGATGTGTTGAGACTTGGAACAGTTTGAGTGAGGAAGTGGTGTCAGCAAAGAGTGTACATAGTTTTAAAGAAAAATTAGATAAGTCTAGATATGGAGACGGGACCACACGAGCATAAAGCCCAGGCCCTGTAAAACTACAACTAGGTAAATACATACACACACACACACACACCTGCACTCCACAAACAACCCTTAAATCACACCTGGAAAACACCCACAATAAGTCTACCCTAGCCAACCCACACCAAAAAACAATAAATACTATACATAGGTAGCTATAGTTGACATTACAAAACATACAAAAACAGTATTATTCCAGTGTTTCACCACATTCCACTAAATGTTTTTTACCCACCTCATGAGATAGAGCTCGTCATTACGAGTATTTTTAATCCCATATTTATAAGGCGCAACCTATTTATAATGGTGATACCGAATTTCAAAAATTTAATCGTATTTTGGCGATCTCACTCCCGAGTCAATAGAACAGAGACAGACTGGCGCGAGAGCTGCTCGACCCAGGGCAGCGGCTAGCGTGCGGGCCAACATTAGTGACTCGTTTTGTTTGAGCTATTGTTTCCGCTGATTGGTTACTTCCGTTTGAAAGTGAACTGGCAGCCAATGAAAAAAATCATAATTTATTCAACCAATCACGGTGGCCTTGAGACTTGCGGTATGAATTTGAATTCAGTTTGAGGCAAGATGTCCCACTGTGCAGGTTGTGAACTGCATTACTTCAATGTTTTGGTTATCATATTTTCAATAGATGTCATGTCGGCTGAGTGAGAGCTGTGAGGGTGGAGCTGGGAAACGAGGAAAACTGGAGGGACCACTTCATTTGGACAGTGCCACAGTTCCTACTAATACATATTGGTTTGTAGAGCAAGAAAAATAAATCATGAAAATAATTTAATACAACAACACCTGGATAGAATTTTGATTGTCCCCATCATATTGACAGGTTAATGGTATATGATGGCTGTTATTATCATTGATGTTTTCTTTCAGGGTTCACAAGCAGACACGCAGTGTTGTCCAAAGAGGCACTGGGCAGCTGAAACACCGATTTCATGTCTTGCACAGTGAGGTCCGGGTCAGCCCACCATTGAAGGTGTGCAAGATGGTGCATGTTTGTGCTATGTTGCACAATATATGTAAAGACAGGAATATTCCTATTCCTATTGATGCAGGCCACCCTGACTTTGAAGAGCAGCAGCACGACATCGTACAAGAAGTGCCACCACTTCCAGCTGCTCGACAAAATCCGGGTCGCCTGTATCGAGATGAATTCTGCAACTTGCATTTCAAGTATGTTGATTATTTTGTACCAATATATACTGGCTTTACTGTATTTGATCTTGGATATGTCTACTTATCATGCATTAGTATCTCATTACTGTTGATTAACCACCTTTTTTTTCAGCAATCCTGCCAGAAACATGGCCCACCTGCCCCACCACTGATCTGGTGACACATGCAGAGATCAATTTTGCAACTTGCATTTCAAGTATGTTGGTTATTCATTCTGTACCAATATTTACTGGCTTCTATAAATAATCTTGGATACATTCACTCATCATCTCATTATTGTTGATAAGCAACCTAATTTTTCTTTTCTTTTCTTTTTTCATTCTTTCCAGCATTCCTGCTTGAAGTGCGGATCTCCTGCCCTTCAGCACACATGGCCAGTCACATGCCAAGGTACTGTCAACATCTATGTTTTCCATCTCCTTAATTCTTATCCTCACTGCTTTTGTGTTGACATTTAAAACTGTACACTCTTCTAAATCAACATAAATGCTTTCTATCTCTCCTAATTGTCATCCTCCACACTTCCATGTCAACATTTTAAACCTTACACTCTTCTAAATCAACATAGATACTTTCATCTCTCTTAATCCTCATCCTCGACACTTCCATGTCCACATTTAAAACTGTACACTCTTCTAAATCAACATATATACTTTCATCTCTTAATTCTCATCCTCCACACTTGTGTCCACATTTAAAACTGTACACTCTTCTAAATCAACATACATGCTTTCCATCTCCATTAATTGTCATCCTCCACACTTCCATGTCCACATTTAAAACTGTACACTCTTCTAAATCAACATATATACTTTCCATCTCCCTTAATTCTTATCCTTGCTGCTTCCATGTCCACATTTAAAACCATACACCCTTCTAAATCAACATACATGCTTTCCATCTCCTTAATTGTCATCCTCACCACTTCCATCACTTTCTTCCTGGGAGCTCCTGGCCTCACTGTCCTTTTCTGGCAAATATTCCTCATGTGAGTCACTAATGAGTCCTTCTGATTGACTCTCATTGTCCTCAGAATCCTGTAATTCATCTAATAGAGCCAGCTCACCCTCAGAATTCCTCAAGGGTGACAATGACAACACCATTACACCACACTGGTCAGTAACACACTGCCCACCGGCCACCACCCTCCCCTCAGGCCACACGGTCCCTCTCCCCAAGCCACCGTACCCAGTGTCCCTGAAAACAGTTAGTCACTTTGTCACTGAATCATAAAAAACACACAAAGCGAGAAGATGAAGCACTGATGGAGCGATGGTGTGTGCATGTACTGTAAATATCTTGAAACACCCTTAAAACACCCTAACATAGCCTAAAATAGTTAAAACAGTCTTAAACACCCTTAAATAGCCTTAAAATAACCCTAAAACACTAAAACAGTCTTAAACACCCTTAAAATAGCTTAAAACTGCCTTAAACATCCTAAAATTCTTCAAACACCCTAAAATAGCCTTAAACAATCTAAAACAGCCTAAAAATACCCTAAGACAGCCTTAAAACACCCTAAAGTAGCCTTAAACACCCTCAAAGTCTTCAAACACCCTAAAACAGCCTTCAATACTCACAGTTGGCTAGGTGTGTCCCAGCTGGTGTAGTTGCTATGTTCCATCCCTACATAGAGCCACTTCCTTTAGTACGGCCGGTGGTGGCTGGTGATCCTGTTGGGAGGAGGTGGTGGTGGTTATAATAGTACTAGTGGTGGTAGTGAAATGGTGTGGTTTTGTGAGCATCTGATGTGGTAATGTTGGTTGTTTGTGGTGGTTGTGGGTGTGGTTGGACAGTGGTGGTGGTGGTGGTGGTGGTAATAGGAGGATTTTAAAAAGACAAATATTTTCCGGCCAAAACAAGTTAAAAAATTGAGGTTTATGAGACAAAATTGTAAGGAAAAACACGCTTTCACACACCCGACACTCACCAAACACACAGCACACCAGCACACACCATTCCCACACCTGCACACACCAACAAACCACAAACAACCCTTTGCAAACACTGGAAAATGCAAAAAACACACACCCAAAAAATATATAGTAGCTTACACTAAAAACATTTACACACACACCACACGTACCACACACACACACCACACCTGCGGAAACCTTTCCCACACCTGCACACACCAGCACAGTACACAGCTTGGTGTGTGGAGGGAGATATGGAGGAAAGAAAAGGAGGTGGTGGAGGGAAAAATGAGAAAAATTGTCAGGTTTTGAAGTGAGATTTAGAAAAGTACTATTTTGACTATGATAGAAGTGAGATAGGAGACTCAAAATTAGAGGGAAGGTGGAGGAAACATGGAGGAAATAGTCTACTGAAGGAAAAGCCTGGAGGTAACCTGTGGAGGAAACAAGACAAACATTACCTAACCAAAACGCACCAAAAATTACCTAAAATATTGCATCACACACACACACACTCCACAAACAACCCTTAAATCACACCTGGAAAACGCCCACAATAAGTTTACCCTAGCCAACCACACCAAAAAAAAAAAACACTATACATAGGTAGCTATAGTTGACATTACAAAACGTACAAAAACACACTTACACACACACCACACTCACAGCACACCTGAGGACACCTTTCCCACACCCACACACACTCACCTCTCCCTCTGGAACTTGGTGAGTGGAGTATTTGTGAGTTTTGCCGCAGAGAGGAGACATGCAGCAAGTCAACAGCAGCGGCTCTCCAAGAACCCATTGTGACATTGTGGCAAGCCATGGTGCACCTCTGGAATAGTGGTAGTTGTTGTAGTGTAGTGGTGGTGGTGGTAGTAATAGTATAAATGAGGCGTGACAAGGCGTAGGAAAGGGTGAAGGACACTGCCTACCACACTATAACACCACCATATCTCACTAACCACTTCAACTATCAAACTATCACGCATATGGGAGGTGTATGGATCCACAAACTATCTACGGAGGCAATATGGGGCGTGACAAGGCGTAGTAAATAAGAAAAACTGAAAATAGTTAACACAGAGAGGGCCGATGTGGAAGGCAGGATGGCGGACACTGCCTAACACAAGAACACCACCATATCTCAGTAACCGCTTCAACTATCAAACTATCCCGCGCATGGGAGGTGTATGGGTGCATAAGCTATCTATGGAGGCAATATGGGGCGTGACAATGCGTAGGAGGGCAGGAATGACCACCGCAAATATGAGGCAACAAAACCCAAAAGTTTGCTTATAAAGACGCACTTATTTTCACTTTACCAGACTTTTTCACCTTAATTGGCACGTCTCACTAACTCTACATACTTTAGATAATAAGCATGTACACGCACACACTTGGGAATAACTCACCTGCTCCACAAATGTTCAAAAACTGTAAATCTCAAAACAGAGCTAACAATGGCGGATCTTCTCTTCTTCTTCTTCTACGCAAAATGTCGACATCATTGTATACACTTCCTCTATCACTCAAACTTCTTATAAAATTCAAAATAACATTGAAATAAAATAAATAAAATATGATATGGTAAAGAAAAATGAAAATAACATGTGTATTATATTCCCAATACCGAAATGGGGGTGTTGGGGTCACTCACAAATATTGATAAAAAAAAACATATTTCGCCGTAGGGATTGAAATATTTCTACTTATTTAGTGAAGTTGGCACTTTTCTGATATCTGATTTGTTATTAGTAAAGTAAACTAATTTCTAAACTACAATAGAATCGAGTCCAGCTGTGTTTTGGTTTACCGAAAAAATAACGTTAAAGTCACTGCAAGTATTATAACGTTTTTTTTTTTATTACCACGCCTAGGATTGTTTTGGTGCTTGATATAACACTTAAAAGATATGAAAAACATGATTCAAGTAACAATATTCCATAAAGTTTAGTCTACCTATTCGTATTTTCAATTTCAAAATTTTGAATGGTAACAAAATAGAAAACAAAAATCTTTATATGACAAAGAATCTGTGTTTTCTTTATTCGGCTGGAAAGCGAAAATTTGTGTTATTCAGAAAATGTAATATAACGTAGTTTGGGTGAGCTTTCCATCTCGACATTGTGGTGTGTTTGTCACCCGTTAATTGGACACAAACACCTTCCTTTCCACCGCTTTCAATAAAAACCACCCGGTAGGAATATTATATTTTGATTAT
Organism: Portunus trituberculatus; assembly: GCF_017591435.1. Classification (NCBI taxonomy): domain Eukaryota; kingdom Metazoa; phylum Arthropoda; class Malacostraca; order Decapoda; family Portunidae; genus Portunus; species Portunus trituberculatus. Next base: position 2,806,917 of record NC_059265.1, read on the forward strand.
TAGTTACACTATTTATCGCGCCTAAAAGTGTAGTGTATACTAGTCTGGGAGCCGTTTTTCTTGTGGCGATTTTTTAAATGAATTATCTACGTCAATATTGAACCCACGGGGGCGCCTCACCCTGCCTTCCCCATGGACAGTCCAGCAATGTCTGCTTCCACTCCCCCTGTGTTTCCAGACCCAGAGAGTGAAGCAAAGCCAGAATCAACCACCACACTAGATAAATAGCCATTACTGTGGTAAATAAGGCGATGGTTGTGTATATGTACCCCAGTTAACACCGCCCGCCGCCCACCTCACCCACACCCACAGCCCGCCCCAACATTTCCTTCAATTCTCACTGTTTTCTGCTGCTGCTGCGCCTCAAATGCATAGCAGGGACAAAAGAGGAGCGTAGTAGTAGTAGTAGCAGGAGCAGCAGTGTTATTATTATTACTATGAGGGTTAATGTGTGTGTGGGGGCAGGCTGTTTTATGTAAAATTAGGCTCTCCCTCTCTCTCTCTCTCTCTCTCTCTCTCTCTCTCTCTCCATGAAGGCCACAGAGGTGACTAGGTAGAGTGTTCCTGCTGTTAATAATTTAGAAATGTTGTTAATCTCTCACTGGAACCTTAAAAACAATAACAACTTCAACTATACTCTATTGATGAAGGTTAGACACACAACCCGTCACTTCAGAGGAGCTTGGCGGTGTCTTATGGTGTGGCTTCACAATGTTAGGGCTGGATATGTCACTAAGCCTCTCTCTCTCTCTCTCTCTCTCTCTCTCTCTCTCTCTCATCTGAAGGTAAAAATGTGTCCCAGTAATGAAGATGTTAAAATAGTGAAGACTTGCCATTAATCTTCTCCTCCATACACCCTTCCTAATGTCAATAAAATGGTCTAATGTCCCAGTAATGACTGATGTTAAAATAGTGAAGACTGTGGCCATTAATCTTCTGTCCTCCATACACCCTTCCTAATGTCAATAAAATGGTCTAATGGCACACAAATCTCAAGGTAAAAATGTGTCCCAGTACTGAAGGGGTTAAAATAGTGAAGACTGTGGCCATTAATCTTCTGTCCTCCATACACCCTTCCTAATGTCAATAAAATGGTCTAATGGTACACAAATCTCAAGGTAAAAATGTGTCCCAGTACTGAAGGGGTTAAAATAGTGAAGACTGGCCATTAATCTTCTGCCCTCCATACACCCTTCCTAATGTCAATAAAATGGTCTAATGGTACACAAATCTCAAGGTAAAAATGTGTCCCAGTACTGAAGGGGTTAAAATAGTGAAGACTGTGGCCATTAATCTTCTGCCTCCATACACCCTTCCTAATGTCAATAAAATGGTCTAATGGTACACAAATCTCAAGGTAAAAATGTGTCCCAGTAATGAAGGGGTTAAAATAGTGAAGACTGTGGCCATTAATCTTCTGCCTCCATACACCCTTCCTAATGTCAATAAAATGGTCTAATGGTACACAAATCTCAAGGTAAAAATGTGTCCCAGTAATGAAGGGGTTAAAATAGTGAAGACTGTGGCCATTAATCTTCTGCCTCCATACACCCTTCCTAATGTCAATAAAATGGTCTAATGGTACACAAATCTCAAGGTAAAAATGTGTCCCAGTAATGAAGGGGTTAAAATAGTGAAGACTGTGGCCATTAATCTTCTGCCTCCATACACCCTTCCTAATGTCAATAAAATGGTCTAATGGTACACAAATCTCAAGGTAAAAATGTGTCCCAGTACTGAAGGGGTTAAAATAGTGAAGACTGTGGCCATTAATCTTCTGCCTCCATACACCCTTCCTAATGTCAATGAAATGGTCTAATGGCACACAAATCTCAAGGTAAAAATGTGTCCCAGTACTGAAGGGGTTAAAATAGTGAAGACTGTGGCCATTAATCTTCTGCCTCCATACACCCTTCCTAATGTCAATAAAATGGTCTAATGGTACACAAATCTCAAGGTAAAAATGTGTCCCAGTACTGAAGGGGTTAAAATAGTGAAGACTGTGGCCATTAATCTTCTGCCTTCCATACACCCTTCCTAATGTCAATAAAATGGTCTAATGGTACACAAATCTCAAGGTAAAATGTGTCCCAGTACTGAAGGGGTTAAAATAGTGAAGACTGTGGCCATTAATCTTCTGCCTTCCATACACCCTTCCTAATGTCAATAAAATGGTCTAATGGTACACAAATCTCAAGGTAAAAATGTTTCCCAGTACTGAAGGAGTTAAAATAGTGAAGACTGTGACCATTAATCTTCTGCCTTCCATACACCCTTCCTAATGTCAATAAAATGGTCTAATGGTACACAAATCTCAAGGTAAAAATGTGTCCCAGTACTGAAGGGGTTAAAATAGTGAAGACTGTGGCCATTAATCTTCTGTCCTCCATACACCCTTCCTAATGTCAATAAAATGGTCTAATGGTACACAAATCTCAAGGTAAAAATGTGTCCCAGTAATGAAGGGGTTAAAATTATGAAGACTGTGGCCATTAATCTTCTGCCCTCCATACAGCCTTCCTAATGTCAATAAAATGGTCTAATGGTACACAAATCTCAAGGTAAAAATGTGTCCCAGTACTGAAGGGGTTAAAATAGTGAAGACTGTGGCCATTAATCTTCTGCCTTCCTAATGTCAATAAAATGGTCTAATGGCACACAAATCTGAAGATAAAAATGTTTCCCTGTACTGAAGGGGTTAAAATAGTGAAGACTGTGGCCATTAATCTTCTGCCTCCATACACCCTTCCTAATGTCAATAAAATGGTCTAATGGTGCACAAATCTCAAGGTAAAAATGTGTCCCAGTACTGAAGGGGTTAAAATAGTGAAGACTGTGGCCATTAATCTTCTGCCCTCCATACACCCTTCCTAATGTCAATAAAATGGTCTAATGGTACACAAATCTCAAGGTAAAAATGTGTCCCAGTACTGAAGGGGTTAAAATAGTGAAGACTGTGGCCATTAATCTTCTGCCTCCATACACCCTTCCTAATGTCAATAAAATGGTCTAATGGTACACAAATCTCAAGGTAAAAATGTGTCCCAGTACTGAAGGGTTAAAATAGTGAAGACTGTGGCCATTAATCTTCTGCCTTCCATACACCCTTCCTAATGTCAATAAAATGGTCTAATGGTACACAAATCTCAAGGTAAAAATGTGTCCCAGTACTGAAGGGGTTAAAATAGTGAAGACTGTGGCCATTAATCTTCTGCCTTCCATACACCCTTCCTAATGTCAATAAAATGGTCTAATGGCACACAAATCTGAAGGTAAAAATGTTTCCCAGTACTGAAGGGGTTAAAATAGTGAAGACTGTGGCCATTAATCTTCTGCCCTCCATACACCCTTCCTAATGTCAATAAAATGGTCTAATGGCACACAAATCTCAAGGTAAAAATGTGTCCCAGTACTGAAGGGGTTAAAATAGTGAAGACTGTGGCCATTAATCTTCTGCCCTCCATATACCCTTCCTAATGTCAATAAAATGGTCTAATGGTACACAAATCTCAAGGTAAAAATGTGTCCCAGTACTGAAGGGGTTAAAAACTATGAAGACAGTGGCCATTAATCTTCTGCCCTCCATATACCCTTCCTAATGTCAATAAAATGGTCTAATGGTACACAAATCTCAAGGTAAAAATGTGTCCCAGTACTGAAGGGGTTAAAATAGTGAAGACTGTGGCCATTAATCTTCTGCCTCCATACACCCTTCCTAATGTCAATAAAATGGTCTAATGGTACACAAATCTCACGGTAAAAATGTGTCCCAGTACTGAAGGGGTTAAAATAGTGAAGACTGTGGCCATTAATCTTCTGCCTTCCATACACCCTTCCTAATGTCAATAAAATGGTCTAATGGTACACAAATCTCAAGGTAAAAATGTGTCCCAGTACTGAAGGGGTTAAAATAGTGAAGACTGTGGCCATTAATCTTCTGGCCTCCATACACCCTTCCTAATGTCAATAAAATGGTGTAATGGCACACAAATCTGAAGGTAAAAATGTGTCCCAGTACTGAAGGGGTTAGGGGATGGGAGGTTAACATAACTGTAGTGTACTTTAGTGTAGATGATAAACTAAGGAATGGTACTATCAAACTGGAAATTGAGAAGATCCTAGAGACTAATGCACAACATCCACTGCTTACAATCTGGGACTTGAATGGCCACGTGGGATTCAAAGGAACACAAAAGCCAGATGGAAATGGAAGAATGATATTAGAATGCATGGAGAAGTATAAAATGATAATGCCCAATGACGATACAATTGTGACAGCTTAGCTCAGTAATCAGCTTACCGGAAAATGCTTTGCTTCAATGACACCCCAGACAGCTTAGCTCAGTAATCAGCTTACCTTTATGCTCAGAGTATGTTTTGGGGCATTTTGAGGTGTTACATCGTGTTTTGAGTGTGTTTGGGAATAAAATTGAGTGTTTCAAGTGGTTTGGGCGTATTGAGTGTGTGTGGGTGTGTTTGTATTGAGCTCAGAGTTTGTTTTGGGGCATTTTGAAATGTTTTGGGATAAAATTGAGTGTTTTAAGTGGTTTGGATGTATTGAGTGTGTGTGTGTGTGTTTGTATTGAGCTCTGGGTGTGTTTTGGGGCATTTTGAGGAGTTACATGGTGTTTTGAGTGTGTTTTGTGATAAAATGGAGTGTTTTTACTGAAACTGAGGTTCCCCACGAATAGACCTGTCTCTGATAAAATGCTTTGGTTCGCAGTGACATCTCAGACAGCTTAGGTCAGTAATCAGCTTACCTTTGTGCCATCTTGACATGACATGATGCTCTCGGGAACACATTCCTCACACAAATAGATAAATCTCTGCACACTCAGTGAAATGTGGCTCAAAAATCTCTTAACTTCTTGTATGGTACATTTGCAGGATTGAAGCAAAGTCAGTCTTTTTATAATAATATATTTCCTCTATGTCACATAAACAGCTTTCATTCCTTCACAGCACCAACATCCACACAGAGTGTCCACACAGACAACACTGCGTCATTAAACTGTATATTAATGTACTTTAACTACTTTACATGTACAGTAAGTCCTCGTTACACGGTACATGTGCGTTCCTGAAACCCTTACCACAAATCAGAATTACCGCATCCCGAACCCATTATAACGTGCAATAATAGGGAATGCGCTCCAGCTTCCTGGGAGGTAGGCTAGAAAATGGCCTGTTCATACTCAGATATTGTGTACAAAAATCATTTCAAAGTAAAAAAATTTAATTGTCATATCAATAGATGTTTGCAAAGTTTTAGACAGTATAAGAAGGGATTATAGGATCAAAATTCTTATGGAATATCAAATAAATGAAAAGTACTAGACCTAATAACAAAAGTTTACCCTGGAGACAAAACTAGACTAAGACTTCAAACACAAAATTTAACAAGTGGCATCAGACAGACAGACAGACAGACAGACAGCAGGGGGATGTACATACAGCCTCCATAACACTTGGCAAATTAACCCCTTCACTACCAGGACGTGCTTTCATACATAGTCATTCTGTTTTCTATTTTGGTGATTCTATACAGCTTCACAAACTTATTATGATGGGATTCAAATAGTGAAAACTCAGGCCATTAATCCTCTGACCTCCATAGACTCTTCCTAATGTCAATAAAATTGTCTAATCACGCCCAAAACTCACAGTAAAAATGCCTCCCAGTACTGAAGGGATTTAAAATTATGAAGACTGTGGCCATTAATCTTGTGATCTCCATAGACTCTTCTTAGTGTCAATAAAATGGTCTAATGGTACACAAATCTCAAGGTAAAAATACGTCCCAGTACTGAAGGGGTTAAAATAGTGAAGACTGTGGCCATTAATCTTCTGACCTCCATACACCCTTCCTAATGTCATCAAAATGGTCTAATGGTACACAAATCTGAAGGTAAAAATACGTCCCAGTACTGAAGGGGTTAAAATAGTGAAAACTGTGGCCATTTATCCTCTGACCTCCATACACCCTTCCTAATGTCATCAAAATGGTCTAATGGTACACAAATCTCAAGGTAAAACACATCCCAGTACTGAAGGGGTTAAAATAGTGAAGACTGTGGCCATTTATCCTCTGACCTCCATACACCCTTCCTAATGTCATCAAAATGGTCTAATGGTACACAAATCTCAAGGTAAAAATACGTCCCAGTACTGAAGGGGTTAAAATAGTGAAGACTGTGGCCATTAATCTTCTGCCCTCCATACACCCTTCCTAATGTCATCAAAATGGTCTAATGGTATACAAACCTCAAGGTAAAAATACATCCCAGTACTGAAGGGGTTAAAATAGTGAAGACTGTGGCCATTAATCTTCTGCCCTCCATACACCCTTCCTAATGTCAATAAAATGGTCTAATGGTACACAAATCTCAAGGTAAAAATACGTCCCAGTACTGAAGGGGTTAAAATAGTGAAGACTGTGGCCATTTATCCTCTAACCTCCATACACCCTTCCTAATGTCAATAAAATGGTCTAATGGTACACAAATCTCAAGGTAAAAATATGTCCCAGTACTGAAGGGGTTAAAATAGTGAAGACTGTGGCCATTTATCCTCTGCCCTCCATACACCCTTCCTAATGTCATCAAAATGGTCTAATGGTACACAAATCTCAAGGTAAAAATGTGTCCCAGTACTGAAGGGGTTAAAATAGTGAAGACTGTGGCCATTTATCCTCTGCCCTCCATACACCCTTCCTAATGTCAATAAAATGGTCTAATGGTACACAAACCTCAAGGTAAAAATACGTCCCAGTACTGAAGGGGTTAAAATAGTGAAGACTGTGGCCATTTATCCTCTGCCCTCCATACACCCTTCCTAATGTCATCAAAATGGTCTAATGGTACACAAATCTCAAGGTAAAAATGTGTCCCAGTACTGAAGGGGTTAAAATAGTGAAGACTGTGGCCATTTATCCTCTGCCCTCCATACACCCTTCCTAATGTCAATAAAATGGTCTAATGGTACACAAACCTCAAGGTAAAAATACGTCCCAGTACTGAAGGGGTTAAAATAGTGAAGACTGTGGCCATTTATCCTCTGCCTCCATACACCCTTCCTAATGTCATCAAAATGGTCTAATGGTACACAAATCTCAAGGTAAAAATGTGTCCCAGTACTGAAGGGGTTAAAATAGTGAAGACTGTGGCCATTTATCCTCTGCCCTCCATACACCCTTCCTAATGTCAATAAAATGGTCTAATGGTACACAAACCTCAAGGTAAAAATACGTCCCAGTACTGAAGGGGTTAAAATAATGAAGACTGTGGCCATTTATCCTCTGCCCTCCATACACCCTTCCTAATGTCATCAAAATGGTCTAATGGTACACAAATCTCAAGGTAAAAATGTGTCCCAGTACTGAAGGGGTTAAAATAGTGAAGACTGTGGCCATTTATCCTCTGCCCTCCATACACCCTTCCTAATGTCATCAAAATGGTCTAATGGTACACAAATCTCAAGGTAAAAATGTGTCCCAGTACTGAAGGGGTTAAAATAGTGAAGACTGTGGCCATTTATCCTCTGACCTCCATACACCCTTCCTAATGTCAATAAAATGGTCTAATGGTACACAAATCTCAAGGTAAAAATACATCCCAGTACTGAAGGGGTTAAAATAGTGAAGACTGTGGCCATTAATCTTCTGCCCTCCATACACCCTTCCTAATGTCATCAAAATGGTCTAATGGTACACAAACCTCAAGGTAAAAATACGTCCCAGTACTGAAGGGGTTAAAATAGTGAAGACTGTGGCCATTTATCCTCTGACCTCCATACACCCTTCCTAATGTCATCAAAATGGTCTAATGGTACACAAACCTCAAGGTAAAAATACGTCCCAGTACTGAAGGGGTTAAAATAGTGAAGACTGTGGCCATTTATCCTCTGACCTCCATACACCCTTCCTAATGTCATCAAAATGGTCTAATGGTATACAAACCTCAAGGTAAAAATACGTCCCAGTACTGAAGGGGTTAAAATAGTGAAGACTGTGGCCATTTATCCTCTGCCCTCCATACACCCTTCCTAATGTCATCAAAATGGTCTAATGGTACACAAACCTCAAGGTAAAAATACGTCCCAGTACTGAAGGGGTTAAAATAGTGAAGACTGGCCATTAATCTTCTGACCTCCATACACCCTTCCTAATGTCAATAAAATGGTCTAATGGTACACAAATCTCAAGGTAAAAATAGGTCCCAGTACTGAAGGGGTTAATAACTTTCAAAATAATAATAAAGACATTAGAAAGTGTAAATTTGTGCTTCAAAGATGACACTTTAAATGTGACTCACTTATTCTTTGCAGACGATGGAATGCTGTCAGCGAGCAGCATGGAAGACGCAGAGAGAGTGGTGGTCAGGTGGTGGTGGAGACAGGGAGAGTATGTGGCCTGGAGATTAAAAACAGAACACCAATAATCTTGTGACCTCCATGCATCCTTCCTAATGTCAATAAAGTTGTCTTATCATGCCCAAAATTGTCTTATAATGCCCTCAAAAAATACCAATCTATCTCAAAATGCCTCAAAACATGTCAAACTGTCTTAAAAGCCCTCAAAACATCCCAAACTGTCTTAAAATGGCCTCAAAACGTACCAAACTGTCTTAAAACTAACTCAAAACATGACAAACTCTCTTAAAATGCCCTCAAAACATCCCAAACTGCCTTAAAATTAACTCAAAACCTACCAAACTGTCTTAAAATTAACTCAAAACTGTCTTAAAATGCCCTCAAAACATCCCAAACTGTCTTAAAATGCCCTCAAAACCTACCAAACTGTCTTAAAATGCCCTCAAAACCTACCAAACTGTCTTAAATGACCTCAAAACATGACAAACTTTCTTAAAATAATTTTACACAATCTCAAATAAATCAAACTTGATTAACATCTGAGAGAGAGAGAGAGAGAGAGAGAGAGAGAGAGAGAGAGAGAGAGAGAGAGAGAGAGAGAGAGAGAGAGAGAGAGAGAGAGAGAGAGAGAGAGAGAGAGAGAGAGAGAGAACTTTAATGAATGTTGTTGTAGCAAAGAAATACACAAAACTATCTCTATTTAAACAACACACTGTAGAAATATTGGATAAAAACTGACTTTGTATGACACACACACATACACACACACACTGAAATACTGCAAGAAGACCTAAATAAGATCTGGGAATGGAGTAAGAAGTGAGAAATGGAATTCAATGTGAACAAAAGTCATGTCATGGAAATGGGAAAGAGTGAAAGACGACCCGTGGGAATCTATAAGATGGGAGATGGAGTAGAACTGGAGAAAGTAAAAAAGGAAAAGGACTTAGGAGTGACGATGGAAGAAAACATTCAACAAGTAAGCCATATTGATAGAATTTTTAGAGAAACATAATTTGCTAAGGAATATTTGAGTAGCATTTCACTACATGGACAAAGAAATGATGAAGAAATTGATAAGTACTATAATAAGACCCAGATTGGAATATGCAGGAGTAGTGTGGACCCCTCATAAAAAGAAACACATAAGGAAATTGGAGAGGCTACAAAGAATAGCTACAAGAATGGTTCCAGAATTTGAAGGGATGACATATGAGGAGAGACTAAAGGCTATGGATCTACCAACCCTGGAACAAAGAAGGGAGAGAGGAGACCTGATACAAGTTTATAAATTGATCAACGGAATGGACAAAGTGGATAATGAGAAACTGATCCTGAGAGAAGAATATGACATCCGAAGAACAAGATCGCATAGTAAAAAGCTGAGAAAAGGAAGATGTCTGAGAGATATTAAAAAATATAGTTTCCCGCAGAGATGTATTGAGACGTGGAACAGTTTAGATGAAGAAGTAGTGTCTGCAACGAGTGTGCATACTTTTAAAGTAAGATTGGATAAGTGTAGATATGGAGACGGGGCCACACCACCATAAAGCCCAGGCCCTGTAAAACTACAACTAGATAAAATACAACTAGGTAAATACACACCAAGCGGCCCTCGTCAAGATGGGTAGAGGCCTGCTGTGCCACTCACGGCTACAACATCTCCCCCCCCTGACGCGCCCCAGCCAATCCATGCCACACCACACACAAACATGGTCACGCCACTCAAGGCCCCAAGAATTATCATCACAGTGCTATCCCCTCCATGGTGCCACCCATAAACAGCTAACTTAAGGTTCTCATCTTAAGTCTCCCTCAATCCCCATGTGTGCATTTTCAGTATCTATGTACTGCAATTACTAATAAACCATATTATTATTATTATTATTTACACACACACACTGGGATGGACTGGGAGAGGCTGGGATAGACTGGGAGAGAGAAAAGGAGGACAGAGAAGTCTGTGAGCATGTATTTCATGAGAAGTTATGGGTGGAAGGAGCACAGGTGGAGGTGTACAGAATGGGAATGAAAGTGAGAGGGAGTGAGAGGCCCCTAATAGTATGTATGTCTGCGTGATGTATATGATAAATGGGAGGTGGTGAAGAGGGGCAGACAGCTGAGAGACTGTCATGAGGAAGACATAAGTCAAATCAGGATTGCCCCTGACAAAACTAAGAAAGAGAGAGAACAAGACGCAATGCTAAAGGAAAAGTTGCAAGACAAAAGAAGACAAGGAGGCCAGTGGAAAATACAGAGGGGAAAAATTGTGAGAGTAGGAGAAGGCACTGGTGGGGACTGAAATACAGGTGTACGGGACAAAGAAATCAGCGAAAAGAGTGTCAAAATGAGTGTAATAAATATACAAGGGCTAACACAAACTAAAGCAAAAGAAGTAGAAGAGTTAGTGAGTGATGATAGTATAGTTTGCTTAACAGAGACCCAGAAGAAGCTAAGAGATATAAACTTCAGTGATAACTGTGTGATAGTAGATAATATGAGAGAGGAGCAAGATAGAAAGGGAGGAGGACTAATGGTGCTATATAGGAAGGATACAGGAGTAGACCTAGAGAAGATACCAACAAAATGTCCGGATATATTGCACACAAAAGGGAAAATGAGAGGATGGGAGATGAGA
>NC_059265.1:2818424-2829795 GCF_017591435.1 Portunus trituberculatus
TTTAGAACAAAATGTTATTTTCAATTGTACTACGTTCTGTGAAACCTCCTTGCGTTTGTTTCCCTAAGCTGTTCTTTGTTATGTGATCTTCTAAGCTATCTCTTATGATTGACATCATTAGTTTATACCCAACGTTAGTTAATGCAATAGGTCTCAAATCCTTGGCTTTTGGGCATCTTGTTTTGGGGATCATCACTGTCCTTGATTCTTTCCAGCTTGGTGGTACATGGCCTGACTCTAATGTACTTTTCATTCCCTTTGCTAATATTTCCTTTAATACTGTGCTATTTCCTATCTCCTTGTACATTTGTCCTTTAATATTATCTGTCCCCACAGCTCGTTTGCTCTTCATTTTCCCAGACACCTCGCCACTCTTTCCTCTGTGATAATGTTCTGTTGTAATTGCACCTCTCCTCCTGTCACCCTTCTTGCCATGTCGATGTGTTCCCATACCTCCACTGCACAAGTCTGTATATATTGCATTTGTGTCCCTTGTTCATCAACTGCGTTCAGCCTAACTGATCGTTTCTCTTCTATGTCTTTGATCATGTTCTCATACTCCTCTCTCTTCCTCACATTCCACATTTCTTCAATATTGTTTTCATATTTTCTATATATGTTGCTCCACAATTTCTTTACCTCCTCCCCGCCACCTTCTCCTGCTCCAGTTGTACCCCATCTTCTCCATAGATTTTAGGGATTTTTCTCCTTGATCTTTTCCCTTTTAGCTTCTTAATGTACTCCCACATCTTCTTTCCTCCATCCTTGCTTTCCTTCATTTCTTTGACTGTTTTCTCTTCTTGTTTACAGATCTCCTTTTTTATTAGCACATGTACCCTTTCTTTTTGCTTTGGGTATAACTCCTTCCACCTTTCCCTCTCTTCTTCATTTGTTGTTGCATTTCTCCTCCTCCTTTCTTTGATTTCTTTCCTAATTACATCATTTATCCATACAGGCTCTGTGTTCTTGCTATTCTTTTCTCCTCTTCTCCTATATTTTCCTTTTAGCAATTCTCTTTATTAGTGACTCTTTTTCACTTTCCTTATTTAGCGCCTGGCTTTCCATGCACACCCAAAATCTTTCTAAGGAATTATTGTCTGTTTTATAATACTCCTTCACAACCCACTCTTTTCTCTCACATTTTTCTTCTTCTTTTTATTATTAGCTCCACTTCAATTGGATTGTGGTCTGACATGTCAAAATGTCCTTCTCCTCATCTATATGCATGCTCTTGAATTTCCTATAGACTTGATTTGTTGCCAGTACATAATCAATAACACTCCTTTGTTCATTTCTGCTCCATGTGAACTCTCCTCCTGTGCATTTGCAATCATCATTTAACATTATCAATTCCAAAATGATTTCTCCATTTGTATTCACCTTCTGCTCCCTTTGAAGCCCACATGTCCATTAAAGTCACCCATGACTAAGAGCGGGTGAGAGTTTCCATTTATTATCCTTTCCATTTGTAGCTTAATATTATTATTTCTGGGTGGATCGTTAACACTCAGGTAAACCACTACTAGTCTCATCTCCCATCCTCTCATTTTCCCTTTTGTGTGCAATATATCCGGACATTTTGTTGGTATCTTCTCTAGCTGTACTCCTGTATCCTTCCTATATAGCACCATTAGTCCTCCTCCCTTTCTATCTTGCTCCTCTCTCATATTATCTACTATCACACAGTTATCACTGAAGTTTATATCTCTTAGCTTCTTCTGGGTCTCTGTTAAGCAAACTATACTATCATCACTCACTAACTCTTCTACTTCTTTTGCTTTAGTTTGTGTTAGCCCTTGTATATTTATTACCTTCATTTTGACACTCTTTTCGCTGATTTCTTTGTCCCGTACACCTGTATTTCAGTCCCCACCAGTGCCTTCTCCTACTCTCACAATTTTTCCCCTCTGTATTTTCCACTGGCCTCCTTGTCTTCTTTTGTCTTGCAACTTTTCCTTTAGCATTGCGTCTTGTTCTCTCTCTTTCTTAGTTTTGTCAGGGCAATCCTGATTTGACTTATGTCTTCCTCATGACAGTCTCTCAGCTGTCTGCCCCTCTTCACCACCTCCCATTTATCATATACATCACGCAGACATACATACTATTAGGGGCCTCTCACTCCCTCTCACTTTCATTCCCATTCTGTACATCTTCTCCACCTGTGCTCCTTCCACCCATAACTTCTCATGAAATACATGCTCACAGACTTCTCTGTCCTCCTTTTCTCTCTCCCAGTGCATCCCAGCCTCTCCCAGTCCATCCCAGTGTGTGTGTGTAAATAATAATAATAATAATAATAATAATAATAATAATAATATGGTTTATTAGTAATTTTGGGCATGATAAGACAACTTTATTGACATTAGGAAGGGTGCATGGAGGTCACAAGATTATTGGTGTTCTGTTTGTTAATCTCCAGGCCACATACTCTCCCTGTCTCCACCACCACCTGACCACCACTCTCTCTGCGTCTTCCATGCTGCTCGCTGACAGCATTCCATCGTCTGCAAAGAATAAGTGAGTCACATTTAAAGTGTCATCTTTGAAGCACAAATTTACACTTTCTAATGTCTTTATTATTATTTGGTTTAACCCCTTCAGAAAGTTATTAACCCCTTCAGTACTGGGACATATTTTACCTTGAGGTTTGTGTACCTTAGACCATTTTATTGACATTAGGAAGGGTGTATGGAGGGCAGAAGATTAATGGCCACAGTCTTCACTATTTTAACCCCTTCAGTACTGGGATGTATTTTTACCTTGAGGTTTGTGTACCATTAGACCATTTTGATGACATTAGGAAGGGTGTATGGAGGGCAGAGGATAAATGGCCACAGTCTTCACTATTTTAACCCCTTCAGTACTGGGACGTATTTTTACCTTGAGATTTGTATACCATTAGACCATTTTGATGACATTAGGAAGGGTGTATGGAGGGCAGAAGATTAATGGCCACAGTCTTCACTATTTTAACCCCTTCAGTACTGGGATGTATTTTTACCTTGAGATTTGTGTACCATTAGACCATTTTATTGACATTAGGAAGGGTGTATGGAGGCAGAGGATAAATGGCCACAGTCTTCACTATTTTAACCCCTTCAGTACTGGGATGTATTTTTACCTTGAGATTTGTGTACCATTAGACCATTTTATTGACATTAGGAAGGGTGTATGGAGGGCAGAGGATAAATGGCCACAGTCTTCACTATTTTAACCCCTTCAGTACTGGGACACATTTTTACCTTGAGATTTGTGTACCATTAGACCATTTTGATGACATTAGGAAGGGTGTATGGAGGTCAGAAGATTAATGGCCACAGTCTTCACTATTTTAACCCCTTCAGTACTGGGACGTATTTTTACCTTGAGGTTTGTGTACCATTAGACCATTTTATTGACATTAGGAAGGGTGTATGGAGGGCAGAGGATAAATGGCCACAGTCTTCACTATTTTAACCCCTTCAGTACTGGGACACATTTTTACCTTGAGATTTGTGTACCATTAGACCATTTTATTGACATTAGGAAGGGTGTATGGAGGTCAGAGGATAAATGGCCACAGTCTTCACTATTTTAACCCCTTCAGTACTGGGACACATTTTTACCTTGAGGTTTGTGTACCATTAGACCATTTTGATGACATTAGGAAGGGTGTATGGAGGTCAGAAGATTAATGGCCACAGTCTTCACTATTTTAACCCCTTCAGTACTGGGACGTATTTTTACCTTGAGATTTGTGTACCATTAGACCATTTTATTGACACTAAGAAGAGTCTATGGAGATCACAAGATTAATGGCCACAGTCTTCATAATTTTAACCCCTTCAGTACTGGGAGGCATTTTTACTGTGAGTTTTGGGCGTGATTAGACAATTTTATTGACATTAGGAAGAGTCTATGGAGGTCAGAGGATTAATGGCCTGAGTTTTCACTATTTGAATCCCCACATAATAAGTTTGTGAAGCTGTATAGAATCACCAAAATAGAAAACAGAATGACTATGTATGAAAGCACGTCCTGGTAGTGAAGGGGTTAATTTGCCAAGTGTTATGGAGGCTGTATGTACATCCCCTGCTGTCTGTCTGTCTGTCTGTCTGTCTGTCTGTCTGATGCCACTTGTTAAATTTTGTGTTTGAAGTCTTAGTCTAGTTTTGTCTCCAGGGTAAACTTTTGTTATTAGGTCTAGTACTTTTTCATTTATTTGATATTCCATAAGAATTTTGATCCTATAATTCCTTCTTATACTGTCTAAAACTTTGCAAACATCTATTGATATGACAATTAAAGGTTTTTTACTTTGAAATGATTTTTGTACACAATATCTGAGTATGAACAGGCCATTTTCTAGCCTACCTCCCAGGAAGCTGGAGCGCATTCCCTATTATTGCACGTTATAATGGGTTCGGGATACGGTAATTCTGATTTGTGGTAAGGTTTTCAGGAACGCACATGTACCGTGTAACGAGGACTTACCGTACATGTAAAGTAGTTAAAGTACATTAATATACAGTTTAATGACGCAGTGTTGTCTGTGTGGACACTCTGTGTGGATGTTGGTGCTGTGAAGGAATGAAAGCTGTTTATGTGACATAGAGGAAATATATTATTATAAAAAGACTGACTTTGCTTCAATCCTGCAAATGTACCATACAAGAAGTTAAGAGATTTTTGAGCCACATTTCACTGAGTGTGCAGAGATTTATCTATTTGTGTGAGGAATGTGTTCCCGAGAGCATCATGTCATGTCAAGATGGCACAAAGGTAAGCTGATTACTGACCTAAGCTGTCTGAGATGTCACTGAACCAAAGCATTTTATCAGAGACAGGTCTATTCGTGGGGAACCTCAGTTTCAGTAAAACACTCAATTTTATCCCAAAACACACTCAAAACACCATGTAACTCCTCAAAATGCCCCAAAACACACCCAGAGCTCAATACAAACACACCACACACACTCAATACATCCAAACCACTTAAAACACTCAATTTTATCCCAAAACATTTCAAAATGCCCCAAAACAAACTCTGAGCTCAATACAAACACACCCACACACACTCAACATGCCCAAACCACTTGAAACACTCAATTTTATCCCAAACACACTCAAAACACCATGTAACACCTCAAAATGCCCCAAAACATACTCTGAGCATAAAGGTAAGCTGATTACTGAGCTAAGCTGTCTGGGGTGTCACTGAAGCAAAGCAGGTAAGCTGATTACTGAGCTAAGCTGTCTGGGGTGTCACTGAAGCAAAGCATTTTCTCAACAAGGTAAGCTGATTACTGAGCTAAGCTGTCTGGGGTGTCACTGAAGCAAAGCATTTTCTCAACAAGGTAAGCTGATTACTGAGCTAAGCTGTCACAATTGTATCGTCATTGGGCATTATCATTTTATACTTCTCCATGCATTCTAATATCATTCTTCCATTTCCATCTGGCTTTTGTGTTCCTTTGAATCCCACGTGGCCATTCAAGTCCCAGATTGTAAGCAGTGGATGTTGTGCATTAGTCTCTATGATCTTCTCAATTTCCAGTTTGATAGTACCATTCCTTTTGACACTAAAGTACACTACAGTTATGTTAACCTTAGTTTAACCCCTTCAGTACTGGGACACATTTTACCTTCAGATTTGTGTGCCATTAGACCATTTTATTGACATTAGGAAGGGTGTATGGAGGCAGAAGATTAATGGCCACAGTCTTCACTATTTTAACCCCTTCAGTACTGGGACACATTTTTACCTTGAGATTTGTGTACCATTAGACCATTTTATTGACATTAGGAAGGGTGTATGGAGGCAGAAGATTAATGGCCACAGTCTTCACTATTTTAACCCCTTCAGTACTGGGACACATTTTTACCTTGAGATTTGTGTACCATTAGACCATTTTATTGACATTAGGAAGGGTGTATGGAGGCAGAAGATTAATGGCCACAGTCTTCACTATTTTAACCCCTTCAGTACTGGGACACATTTTTACCTTGAGATTTGTGTACCATTAGACCATTTTATTGACATTAGGAAGGGTGTATGGAGGCAGAAGATTAATGGCCACAGTCTTCACTATTTTAACCCCTTCAGTACTGGGACACATTTTTACCTTGAGATTTGTGTACCATTAGACCATTTTATTGACATTAGGAAGGGTGTATGGAGGCAGAAGATTAATGGCCACAGTCTTCACTATTTTAACCCCTTCAGTACTGGGACACATTTTTACCTTGAGATTTGTGTGCCATTAGACCATTTTATTGACATTAGGAAGGGTGTATGGAGGCAGAAGATTAATGGCCACAGTCTTCACTATTTTAACCCCTTCAGTACTGGGACACATTTTTACCTTGAGATTTGTGTACCATTAGACCATTTTATTGACATTAGGAAGGGTGTATGGAGGCAGAAGATTAATGGCCACAGTCTTCACTATTTTAACCCCTTCAGTACTGGGACACATTTTTACCTTGAGATTTGTGTACCATTAGACCATTTTATTGACATTAGGAAGGGTGTATGGAGGGCAGAAGATTAATGGCCACAGTCTTCACTATTTTAACCCCTTCAGTACTGGGACACATTTTTACCTTGAGATTTGTGTACCATTAGACCATTTTATTGACATTAGGAAGGGTGTATGGAGGCAGAAGATTAATGGCCACAGTCTTCACTATTTTAACCCCTTCAGTACTGGGACACATTTTACCTTGAGATTTGTGTACCATTAGACCATTTTATTGACATTAGGAAGGGTGTATGGAGGCAGAAGATTAATGGCCACAGTCTTCACTATTTTAACCCCTTCAGTACTGGGACACATTTTACCTTGAGATTTGTGTACCATTAGACCATTTTATTGACATTAGGAAGGGTGTATGGAGGCAGAAGATTAATGGCCACAGTCTTCACTATTTTAACCCCTTCAGTACTGGGACACATTTTTACCTTGAGATTTGTGTACCATTAGACCATTTTATTGACATTAGGAAGGGTGTATGGAGGCAGAAGATTAATGGCCACAGTCTTCACTATTTTAACCCCTTCAGTACTGGGACACATTTTTACCTTGAGATTTGTGTACCATTAGACCATTTTATTGACATTAGGAAGGGTGTATGGAGGCAGAAGATTAATGGCCACAGTCTTCACTATTTTAACCCCTTCAGTACTGGGACACATTTTTACCTTGAGATTTGTGTACCATTAGACCATTTTATTGACATTAGGAAGGGTGTATGGAGGCAGAAGATTAATGGCCACAGTCTTCACTATTTTAACCCCTTCAGTACTGGGACACATTTTTACCTTGAGATTTGTGTACCATTAGACCATTTTATTGACATTAGGAAGGGTGTATGGAGGCAGAAGATTAATGGCCACAGTCTTCACTATTTTAACCCCTTCAGTACTGGGACACATTTTACCTTGAGATTTGTGTACCATTAGACCATTTTATTGACATTAGGAAGGGTGTATGGAGGCAGAAGATTAATGGCCACAGTCTTCACTATTTTAACCCCTTCAGTACTGGGACACATTTTTACCTTGAGATTTGTGTACCATTAGACCATTTTGATTAGAAGGGTTATGGAAGGGAAGATTATGGAGTCTTCACTAAGACCCCTTCAGTACTGGGACACATTCTTCACTTGAGATTTTAACCATTTTATTGACATTAGGAAGGGTGTATGGAGGAAGATTAATGGCACATCTTCACTATTTTACCTTCAGTACTGGGACACATTTTACCTTCAGAGTGACTATTAGAGAGAGAGAGAGAGAGAGAGAGAGAGAGAGAGAGAGAGAGAGAGTGACAGAGAGAGAGATATCCAGCCCTAACATTGTCAAGCCACACCATAAGACACCGCCAAGCTCCTCTGAAGTGACGGGTTGTGTGTCTAACCTTCATCAATAGAGTATAGTTGAAGTTGTTATTGTTTTTAAGGTTCCAGTGAGAGATTAACAACATTTCTAAATTATTAACAGCAGGAACACTCTACCTAGTCACCTCTGTGGCCTTCATGGAGAGAGAGAGAGAGAGAGAGAGAGAGAGAGAGAGAGAGAGAGAGAGAGAGAGAGAGATAAAGGGGATAATTTTACATAAAACAGCCTGCCACACACACATTAACCCTCATAGTAATAATAATAACACTGCTGCTCCTGCTACTACTACTACTACTCCTCTTTTGTCCCTGCTATGCATTTGAGGCGCAGCAGCAGCAGAAAACAGTGAGAATTGAAGGAAATGTTGGGGCGGGCTGTGGGTGTGGGTGAGGTGGGCGGCGGGCGGTGTTAACTGGGGTACATATACACAACCATCGCCTTATTTACCACAGTAATGGCTATTTATCTAGTGTGGTGGTTGATTCTGGCTTTGCTTCACTCTCTGGGTCTGGAAACACAGGGGGGAGTGGAAGCAGACATTGCTGGACTGTCCATGGGGAAGGCAGGGGTGAGGCGCCCCCCGTGGGTTCAATATTGACGTAGATAATTCATTTAAAAAATCGCCACAAGAAAAACGGCTCCCAGACTAGTATACACTACACTTTTAGGCGCGATAAATAGTGTAACTAATAATCAAAATATAATATTCCTACCGGGTGGTTTTTTTTATTGAAAGCGGTGGAAAGGAAGGTGTTTGTGTCCAATTAACGGGTGACAAACACACCACAATGTCGAGATGGAAAGCTCACCCAAACTACGTTATATTACATTTTCTGAATAACACAAATTTTC
This sequence comes from Portunus trituberculatus, assembly GCF_017591435.1. Taxonomy (NCBI): domain Eukaryota; kingdom Metazoa; phylum Arthropoda; class Malacostraca; order Decapoda; family Portunidae; genus Portunus; species Portunus trituberculatus. The sequence goes on from NC_059265.1 coordinate 2,827,159, forward strand.
GCTTTCCAGCCGAATAAAGAAAACACAGATTCTTTGTCATATAAAGATTTTTGTTTTCTATTTTGTTACCATTCAAAATTTTGAAATTGAAAATACGAATAGGTAGACTAAACTTTATGGAATATTGTTACTTGAATCATGTTTTTCATATCTTTTAAGTGTTATATCAAGCACCAAAACAATCCTAGGCGTGGTAATAAAAAAGCGTTATATTCCTTGCAGTGACTTTAACGTTATTTTTTCGGTAAACCAAAACACAGCTGGACTCGATTCTATTGTAGTTTAGAAATTAGTTTACTTTACTAATAACAAATCAGATATCAGAAAAGTGCCAACTTCACTAAATAAGTAGAAATATTTCAATCCTTACGGCGAAATATGTTTTTATCAAGATTTATAAGTGACCCCAACACCCCCATTTCGGTATTGGGAATATAATACACATGTTATTTTCATTTTTCTTTACCATTTCATATTTTATTTATTTTATTTCAATGTTATTTTGAATTTTATAAGAAGTTTGAGTGATAGAGGAAGTGTATACAATGATGTCGACATTTTGCGTAGAAGAAGAAGAAGATCCGCCATTGTTAGCTCTGTTTTGAGATTTACAGTTTTTGAACATTTGTGGAGCAGGTGAGTTATTCCCAAGTGGGTGCGTGTACATGCTTATTATCTAAAGTATGTAGAGTTAGTGAGACGTGCCAATTAAGGTAAAAAAAAGTCTGGTAAAGTGAAAATAAGTGCGTCTTTATAAGCAAACTTTTGGGTTTTGTTGCCTCATATTTGCGGTGGTCATTCCTGCCCTCCTACGCATTGTCACGCCCCCATATTGCCTCCATAGATAGCTTATGCACCCATACACCTCCCATGCGCGGGATAGTTTGATAGTTGAAGCGGTTACTGAGATATGGTGGTGTTCTTGTGTTAGGCAGTGTCCGCCATCCTGCCTTCCACATCGGCCCTCTCTGTGTTAACTATTTTCAGTTTTTCTTATTTACTACGCCTTGTCACGCCCTCATATTGCCTCCGTAGATAGTTTGTGGATCCATACACCTCCCATATGCGTGATAGTTTGATAGTTGAAGTGGTTAGTGAGATATGGTGGTGTTATAGTGTGGTAGGCAGTGTCCTTCACCCTTTCCTACGCCTTGTCACGCCTCATTTATACTATTACTACCACCACCACCACTACCACTACTACAACAACTACCACTATTCCAGAGGTGCACCATGGCTTGCCACAATGTCACAATGGGTTCTTGGAGAGCCGCTGCTGTTGACTTGCTGCATGTCTCCTCTCTGCGGCAAAACTCACAAATACTCCACTCACCAAGTTCCAGAGGAGAGGTGAGTGTGTGGGTGTGGAAAGGTGTCCTCAGGTGTGCTGTGAGTGTGGTGTGTGTGTAAGTGTGTTTTTTGTACGTTTTTGTAATGTCAACTATAGCTACCTATGTATAGTGTTTTTTTTTTTTTTGGTGTTGGTTGGCTAGGGTAAACTTATTGTGGGCGTTTTCCAGGTGTGATTTAAGGGTTGTTTGTGGAGTGTGTGTGTGTGTGTGTGATGCAATATTTTTAGGTAATTTTTGGTGCGTTTTGGTTAGGTAATGTTTGTCTTGTTTCCTCCACAGGTTACCTCCAGGCTTTTCCTTCAGTAGACTATTTCCTCCATGTTTCCTCCACCTTCCCTCTAATTTTGAGTCTCCTATCTCACTTCTATCATAGTCAAAATAGTACTTTTCTAAATCTCACTTCAAAACCTGACAATTTTTCTCATTTTTCCCTCCACCACCTCCTTTTCTTTCCTCCATATCTCCCTCCACACACCAAGCTGTGTACTGTGCTGGTGTGTGCAGGTGTGGGAAAGGTTTCCGCAGGTGTGGTGTGTGTGTGGTACGTGTGGTGTGTGTGTAAATGTTTTAGTGTAAGCTACTATATATTTTTTGGGTGTGTGTTTTTTGCATTTTCCAGTGTTTGCAAAGGGTTGTTTGTGGTTTGTTGGTGTGTGCAGGTGTGGGAATGGTGTGTGCTGGTGTGCTGTGTGTTTGGTGAGTGTCGGGTGTGTGAAAGCGTGTTTTTCCTTACAATTTTGTCTCATAAACCTCAATTTTTTAACTTGTTTTGGCCGGAAAATATTTGTCTTTTTAAAATCCTCCTAATACCACCACCACCACCACCACCACCACTGTCCAACCACACCCACAACCACCACAAACAACCAACATTACCACATCAGATGCTCACAAAACCACACCATTTCACTACCACCACTAGTACTATTATAACCACCACCACCTCCTCCCAACAGGATCACCAGCCACCACCGGCCGTACTAAAGGAAGTGGCTCTATGTAGGGATGGAACATAGCAACTACACCAGCTGGGACACACCTAGCCAACTGTGAGTATTGAAGGCTGTTTTAGGGTGTTTGAAGACTTTGAGGGTGTTTAAGGCTACTTTAGGGTGTTTTAAGGCTGTCTTAGGGTATTTTTAGGCTGTTTTAGATTGTTTAAGGCTATTTTAGGGTGTTTGAAGAATTTTAGGATGTTTAAGGCAGTTTTAAGCTATTTTAAGGGTGTTTAAGACTGTTTTAGTGTTTTTAGGGTTATTTTAAGGCTATTTAAGGGTGTTTAAGA
>NC_059265.1:2830295-2835704 GCF_017591435.1 Portunus trituberculatus
ATTTATTTTATTTCAATGTTATTTTGAATTTTATAAGAAGTTTGAGTGATAGAGGAAGTGTATACAATGATGTCGACATTTTGCGTAGAAGAAGAAGAAGGAGAAGATCCGCCATTGTTAGCTCTGTTTTGAGATTTACAGTTTTTCAACATTTGTGGAGCAGGTGAGTTATTCCCAAGTGGGTGCGTGTACATGCTTATTATCTAAAGTATGTAGAGTTAGTGAGACGTGCCAATTAAGGTGAAAAAAGTCTGGTAAAGTGAAAATAAGTGCGTCTTTATAAGCAAACTTTTGGGTTTTGTTGCCTCATATTTGCGGTGGTCATTCCTGCCCTCCTACGCATTGTCACGCCCCCATATTGCCTCCATAGATAGCTTATGCACCCATACACCTCCCATGCGCGGGATAGTTTGATAGTTGAAGCGGTTACTGAGATATGGTGGTGTTCTTGTGTTAGGCAGTGTCCGCCATCCTGCCTTCCACATCGGCCCTCTGTCTTAACTATTTTCAGTTTTTCTTATTTACTACGCCTTGTCACGCCCCCATATTGCCTCCGTAGATAGTTTGTGGATCCATACACCTCCCATATGCGTGATAGTTTGATAGTTGAAGTGGATAGTGAGATATGGTGGTGTTATAGTGTGGTAGGCAGTCCTTCACCCTTTCCTACGCCTTGTCACGCCTCATTTATACTATTACTACCACCACCACCACTACCACTACAACAACAACTACCACTATTCCAGAGGTGCACCATGGCTTGCCACAATGTCACAATGGGTTCTTGGAGAGCCGCTGCTGTTGACTTGCTGCATGTCTCCTCTCTGCGGCAAAACTCACAAATACTCCACTCACCAAGTTCCAGAGGGAGAGGTGAGTGTGTGTGTGGGAAAGGTGTCCTCAGGTGTGCTGTGAGTGTGGTGTGTGTGTAAGTGTGTTTTTTGTACGTTTTTGTAATGTCAACTATAGCTACCTATGTATAGTGTTTATTTTTTTTTTTGGTGTTGGTTGGCTAGGGTAAACTTATTGTGGGCGTTTTCCAGGTGTGATTTAAGGGTTGTTTGTGGAGTGTGTGTGTGTGTGTGTGTGATGCAATATTTTTAGGTAATTTTTGGTGCGTTTTGGTTAGGTAATGTTTGTCTTGTTTCCTCCATATCTCTCTCCACAGGTTACCTCCAGGCTTTTCCTTCAGTAGACTATTTCCTCCATGTTTCCTTCACCTTCCCTCTAATTTTGAGTCTCCTATCTCACTTCTATCTTAGTCAAAATAGTACTTTTCTAAATCTCACTTCAAAACCTGACAATTTTTCTCATTTTTCCCTCCACCACCTCCTTTTCTTTCCTCCATATCTCCCTCCACACACCAAGCTGTGTACTGTGCTGGTGTGTGCAGGTGTGGGAAAGGTTTCCGCAGGTGTGGTGTGTGTGTAAATGTTTTTAGTGTAAGCTACTATATATTTTTTGGGTGTGTGTTTTTTGCATTTTCCAGTGTTTGCAAAGGGTTGTTTGTGGTTTGTTGGTGTGTGCAGGTGTGGGAATGGTGTGTGCTGGTGTGCTGTGTGTTTGGTGAGTGTCGGGTGTGTGAAAGCGTGTTTTTCCTTACAATTTTGTCTCATAAACCTCAATTTTTTAACTTGTTTTGGCCGGAAAATATTTGTCTTTTTAAAATCCTCCTAATACCACCACCACCACCACCACCACTGTCCAACCACACCCACAACCACCACAAACAACCAACATTACCACATCAGATGCTCACAAAACCACACCATTTCACTACCACCACTAGTACTATTATAACCACCACCACCTCCTCCCAACAGGATCACCAGCCACCACCGGCCGTACTAAAGGAAGTGGCTCTATGTAGGGATGGAACATAGCAACTACACCAGCTGGGACACACCTAGCCAACTGTGAGTATTGAAGGCTGTTTTAGGGTGTTTGAAGACTTTGAGGGTGTTTAAGGCTACTTTAGGGTGTTTTAAGGCTGTCTTAGGGTATTTTTAGGCTGTTTTAGATTGTTTAAGGCTATTTTAGGGTGTTTGAAGAATTTTAGGATGTTTAAGGCAGTTTTAAGCTATTTTAAGGGTGTTTAAGACTGTTTTAGTGTTTTTAGGGTTATTTTAAGGCTATTTAAGGGTGTTTAAGACTGTTTTAACTATTTTAGGCTATGTTAGGGTGTTTTAAGGGTGTTTCAAGATATTTACAGTACATGCACACACCATCGCTCCATCAGTGCTTCATCTTCTCGCTTTGTGTGTTTTTTATGATTCAGTGACAAAGTGACTAACTGTTTTCAGGGACACTGGGTACGGTGGCTTGGGAGAGGGACCGTGTGGCCTGAGGGAGGGTGGTGGCCGGTGGGCAGTGTGTTACTGACCAGTGTGGTGTAATGGTGTTGTCATTGTCACCCTTGAGGATTCTGAGGGTGAGCTGGCTCTATTAGATGAATTACAGGATTCTGAGGACAATGAGAGTCAATCAGAAGGACTCATTAGTGACTCACAGGACTGAATATTTGCCAGAAAAGGGCGGGTGGATCCGCAGCTCCCAAGCAGGAAGTGCTGGGTGGTGAAGTGACTAAAAAGAAGAAGAAAAGCTAAAAATTGAAGAGTGTATGGTTTACAATGTGGAATGAGATGATGAGTGAATGTGTGAAGATTGTTATAGAAGAGTAAATATTGGACAGAATGAATATATACTTGAAATGCAAGTTGAAAAATTGACTAATGTGTTGATCAGTGGTGGGGAAGTATGTTTCTGTTGTAAAAAAATGGTTAATCAACAGTAATGAGATACTAATGCATGATAAGTGACATATCCAAGATCAAATACAGTAGCGTATGATTGGTACAAAATAATCAACATACTTGAAATAGTTGATTATCTCGATACAGGATTTTGTCAGGGCTGAGTGGTGGCACTTCTTCACGAAGTCGTGCTGGTCTTCAAAGTCAGGGTGGCCTGCATCAATAATGAATATTCCTGTCTTTACATATATTGTGCAACATAGCACAAACATGACCATGCACACTTCAATGGTGGGCAGGTCACTGTGCAAGACATGAAATCGGTGTTTCAGCTGCCCAGTGCCTCTTTGGACAACACTGCATGTCTGCTTGAACCTGAAAGAAAACATCAATGATAATAACAGAGGATGACAATTAACCTGTCAATGTGATGGGGACAATCAAAATTCTATCCAGGTGTTGTTGTATTAAATTATTTTCATGATTTATTTTTCTTGCTCTACAAACCAATATGTATTAGTAGGAACTGTGGCACTGTCCAAATGAAGTGGTCCTCCAGTTTTCCTCGTTTCCCAGCTCCACCCTCACAGCTCTCACTCAGCCGACATGACATCTATTGAAAATATGATAACCAAACATTGAAGTAATGCAGTTCAACCTGCACAGTGGGACATCTTGCCTCAAACTGAATTCAAATTCACCGCAAGTCCCAAGGCCACCGTGATTGGTTGAATAAATTATGATTTTTTCATTGGCTGCAGTTCACTTTCAAACGGAAGTAATCAGCGGAAACAATAGCTCAAACAAAACAGTCACTAATGTTCCCGCCGCTAGCCGCTGCCCTGGGTCGAGCAGCTCTCGCCAGTCTGTCTCTGTTCTATTGACTCGGGAGTGAGATCGCCAAAATACGATTAAATTTTTGAAATTAGTATCACCATTATAAATAGGTTGCGCCTTATAAATATGGGATTAAAATACTCGTAATGAGGAGCTCTATCTCATGAGGTGGGTAAAAACATTTAGTGGAATGTGGTGAAACACTGGAATAATACTGTTTTTGTATGTTTTGTAATGTCAACTATATTTCCCTAGTTGTAGTTTTACAGGGCCTGGGCTTTACGCTCGTGTGGCCCCGTCTCCATATCTACACTTATCCAATTTTTCTTTAAAGCTATGCGCACTCTTTGCTGACACCACTTCCTCACTCAAACTGTTCCAAGTTTCAACACATCTTTGCGGGAAACTATATTTTTTAACATCTCTCAGACATCTTCCCTTCCTCAGTTTTTTTACTATGCGATCTTGTGCTTCGAATGAATGTCATATTCTTCTCTCAGGATCAGTTTCTCATTATCCACTTTATCCATTCCGTTAATCAATTTATAAACTTGAATCAAATCCCCTCTCTCCCTTCTCTGTTCCAGGGTTGGTAGATCCATAGCCTTTAGTCTCTCCTCATATGTAATCCCTTCAAATTCTGGAACCATTCTTGCAGCCATTTTTTGTAATCTCTCCAACTTCCTTATGTGTTTCTTTTTATGGGGTCCACACAACTCCTGCATATTCCAATCTTTATCTTATTATAGTACTAAATCAATTTCCTCATCATTTCTTTGTCCATGTAGTGAAATGCTAATCCAATATTCCTTAGCAAATCATGTCTCTCTGAAAATTCTATCAATAAGGCTTACCGGTTGATTATTTCTTCCATCGTGTGTGTGTGTGTGTGTGTGTGTGTCCACCTCCTTTTCTTTCCTCCATATCTCCCTCCACACACCAAGTGTACTGTGCTGGTGTGTGCAGGTGAAAGGTTTCTGCAGGTGTGGTGTGTGTGTGGTACATGTGGTGTGTGTGTAAATGTGTTGCATGTTGTGTAAACTATATTTTTGGTGTGTTTTTTTCTGCATTTTCCAGTGTTTGCAAAGGTGTTTTGTGTGTTTTGCTGGTGTGTGCAGGTGTGTGGAATGGTGTGCTGCTGTGCTGTGTGTTTGGTGAGTGTGGGGTGTGTGAAAGCATGTTTTCTTACAATTTTGTCTCATAAACCTCAATTTTTCACTTGATTTAGAAGTGTACAGTTTTAAATGTGGACATAAAAGTGTGGACGATGAGAATTAATGGAGATTGAAAGCATAGGTGCATTTCCAATTGAGTTTTAACGGGCTAAAGAAGGCATTATGGCAAGAAAATTTGACTCCTAGTGTTCTTATTGAAGTGATAATTACTCCTGCAGTGTATATGTCTCTCTCTCTCTGTATTATCCTTCTAATCACTTCTCTATGTGTCTCTCTCTCTGTATCTCCTGAAACTAAGGTCTCTCTCTCTCTCTCTCTCTCTCTCTCTCTCTCTCTCTCTCTCTCTCTCTCTCTCTCATATTAATCCAGTTATATTTATTTCAGATTGTGTTAAGAATATGGAGAAAGACGGACCAAGGCAAGAAGAGGAGGAGGAGGAAGAGGAAGAGGAAGAAGAAGAAGAAGAAGGAAGAGGTGGAGGAATATGAGAAGAGGAGGAGAAGAAGAAGAGAGAAAAAGAAAAGGTAAAATAATAAACATTGTCATTTCATAAAGTTTGCTATTTCAATTCTCTCTCTCTCTCTCTCTCTCTCTCTCTCTCTCTCTCTCTCTCTCTCTCTCTCTCTCTCTCTCTCTCTCTCTCT
>NC_059265.1:2836204-2851050 GCF_017591435.1 Portunus trituberculatus
GGACCACACGAGCATAAAGCCCAGGCCCTGTAAAACTACAACTAGGTAAATACATACACACACACACACACACCTGCACTCCACAAACAACCCTTAAATCACACCTGGAAAACACCCACAATAAGTCTACCCTAGCCAACCCACACCAAAAAACAATAAATACTATACATAGGTAGCTATAGTTGACATTACAAAACATACAAAAACAGTATTATTCCAGTGTTTCACCACATTCCACTAAATGTTTTTTACCCACCTCATGAGATAGAGCTCCTCATTACGAGTATTTTTAATCCCATATTTATAAGGCGCAACCTATTTATAATGGTGATACCGAATTTCAAAAATTTAATCGTATTTTGGCGATCTCACTCCCGAGTCAATAGAACAGAGACAGACTGACGCGAGAGCTGCTCGACCCAGGGCAGCGGCTAGCGTGCGGGCCAACATTAGTGACTCGTTTTGTTTGAGCTATTGTTTCCGCTGATTGGTTACTTCCGTTTGAAAGTGAACTGGCAGCCAATGAAAAAAAATCATAATTTATTCAACCAATCACGGTGGCCTTGAGACTTGCGGTATGAATTTGAATTCAGTTTGAGGCAAGATGTCCCACTGTGCAGGTTGTGAACTGCATTACTTCAATGTTTTGGTTATCATATTTTCAATAGATGTCATGTCGGCTGAGTGAGAGCTGTGAGGGTGGAGCTGGGAAACGAGGAAAACTGGAGGGACCACTTCATTTGGACAGTGCCACAGTTCCTACTAATACATATTGGTTTGTAGAGCAAGAAAAATAAATCATGAAAATAATTTAATACAACAACACCTGGATAGAATTTTGATTGTCCCCATCATATTGACAGGTTAATGGTATATGATGGCTGTTATTATCATTGATGTTTTCTTTCAGGGTTCACAAGCAGACACGCAGTGTTGTCCAAAGAGGCACTGGGCAGCTGAAACACCGATTTCATGTCTTGCACAGTGAGGTCCGGGTCAGCCCACCATTGAAGGTGTGCAAGATGGTGCATGTTTGTGCTATGTTGCACAATATATGTAAAGACAGGAATATTCCTATTCCTATTGATGCAGGCCACCCTGACTTTGAAGAGCAGCAGCACGACATCGTACAAGAAGTGCCACCACTTCCAGCTGCTCGACAAAATCCGGGTCGCCTGTATCGAGATGAATTCTGCAACTTGCATTTCAAGTATGTTGATTATTTTGTACCAATATATACTGGCTTTACTGTATTTGATCTTGGATATGTCTACTTATCATGCATTAGTATCTCATTACTGTTGATTAACCACCTTTTTTTTCAGCAATCCTGCCAGAAACATGGCCCACCTGCCCCACCACTGATCTGGTGACACATGCAGAGATCAATTTTGCAACTTGCATTTCAAGTATGTTGGTTATTCATTCTGTACCAATATTTACTGGCTTCTATAAATAATCTTGGATACATTCACTCATCATCTCATTATTGTTGATAAGCAACCTAATTTTTCTTTTCTTTTCTTTTTTCATTCTTTCCAGCATTCCTGCTTGAAGTGCGGATCTCCTGCCCTTCAGCACACATGGCCAGTCACATGCCAAGGTACTGTCAACATCTATGTTTTCCATCTCCTTAATTCTTATCCTCACTGCTTTTGTGTTGACATTTAAAAACTGTACACTCTTCTAAATCAACATAAATGCTTTCTATCTCTCCTAATTGTCATCCTCCACACTTCCATGTCAACATTTTAAACCTTACACTCTTCTAAATCAACATAGATACTTTCATCTCTCTTAATCCTCATCCTCGACACTTCCATGTCCACATTTAAAACTGTACACTCTTCTAAATCAACATATATACTTTCATCTCTCTTAATTCTCATCCTCCACACTTGTGTCCACATTTAAAACTGTACACTCTTCTAAATCAACATACATGCTTTCCATCTCCATTAATTGTCATCCTCCACACTTCCATGTCCACATTTAAAACTGTACACTCTTCTAAATCAACATATATACTTTCCATCTCCCTTAATTCTTATCCTTGCTGCTTCCATGTCCACATTTAAAACCATACACCCTTCTAAATCAACATACATGCTTTCCATCTCCTTAATTGTCATCCTCACCACTTCCATCACTTTCTTCCTGGGAGCTCCTGGCCTCACTGTCCTTTTCTGGCAAATATTCCTCATGTGAGTCACTAATGAGTCCTTCTGATTGACTCTCATTGTCCTCAGAATCCTGTAATTCATCTAATAGAGCCAGCTCACCCTCAGAATTCCTCAAGGGTGACAATGACAACACCATTACACCACACTGGTCAGTAACACACTGCCCACCGGCCACCACCCCTCCCCTCAGGCCACACGGTCCCTCCCCAAGCCACCGTACCCAGTGTCCCTGAAAACAGTTAGTCACTTTGTCACTGAATCATAAAAAACACACAAAGCGAGAAGATGAAGCACTGATGGAGCGATGGTGTGTGCATGTACTGTAAATATCTTGAAACACCCTTAAAACACCCTAACATAGCCTAAAATAGTTAAAAACAGTCTTAAACACCCTTAAATAGCCTTAAAATAACCCTAAAAACACTAAAACAGTCTTAAACACCCTTAAAATAGCTTAAAACTGCCTTAAACATCCTAAAATTCTTCAAACACCCTAAAATAGCCTTAAACAATCTAAAACAGCCTAAAAATACCCTAAGACAGCCTTAAAACACCCTAAAGTAGCCTTAAACACCCTCAAAGTCTTCAAACACCCTAAAACAGCCTTCAATACTCACAGTTGGCTAGGTGTGTCCCAGCTGGTGTAGTTGCTATGTTCCATCCCTACATAGAGCCACTTCCTTTAGTACGGCCGGTGGTGGCTGGTGATCCTGTTGGGAGGAGGTGGTGGTGGTTATAATAGTACTAGTGGTGGTAGTGAAATGGTGTGGTTTTGTGAGCATCTGATGTGGTAATGTTGGTTGTTTGTGGTGGTTGTGGGTGTGGTTGGACAGTGGTGGTGGTGGTGGTGGTGGTAATAGGAGGATTTTAAAAAGACAAATATTTTCCGGCCAAAACAAGTTAAAAATTGAGGTTTATGAGACAAAATTGTAAGGAAAAACACGCTTTCACACACCCGACACTCACCAAACACACAGCACACCAGCACACACCATTCCCACACCTGCACACACCAACAAACCACAAACAACCCTTTGCAAACACTGGAAAATGCAAAAAACACACACCCAAAAAATATATAGTAGCTTACACTAAAAACATTTACACACACACCACACGTACACACACACACACCACACCTGCGGAAACCTTTCCACACCTGCACACACCAGCACAGTACACAGCTTGGTGTGTGGAGGGAGATATGGAGGAAAGAAAAGGAGGTGGTGGAGGGAAAAATGAGAAAAATTGTCAGGTTTTGAAGTGAGATTTAGAAAAGTACTATTTTGACTATGATAGAAGTGAGATAGGAGACTCAAAATTAGAGGGAAGGTGGAGGAAACATGGAGGAAATAGTCTACTGAAGGAAAAGCCTGGAGGTAACCTGTGGAGGAAACAAGACAAACATTACCTAACCAAAACGCACCAAAAATTACCTAAAAATATTGCATCACACACACACACACTCCACAAACAACCCTTAAATCACACCTGGAAAACGCCCACAATAAGTTTACCCTAGCCAACCAACACCAAAAAAAAAAAAAAAAACACTATACATAGGTAGCTATAGTTGACATTACAAAAACGTACAAAAAACACACTTACACACACACCACACTCACAGCACACCTGAGGACACCTTTCCCACACCCACACACACTCACCTCTCCCTCTGGAACTTGGTGAGTGGAGTATTTGTGGAGTTTTGCCGCAGAGAGGAGACATGCAGCAAGTCAACAGCAGCGGCTCTCCAAGAACCCATTGTGACATTGTGGCAAGCCATGGTGCACCTCTGGAATAGTGGTAGTTGTAGTAGTGGTAGTGGTGGTGGTGGTAGTAATAGTATAAATGAGGCGTGACAAGGCGTAGGAAAGGGTGAAGGACACTGCCTACCACACTATAACACCACCATATCTCACTAACCACTTCAACTATCAAACTATCACGCATATGGGAGGTGTATGGATCCACAAACTATCTACGGAGGCAATATGAGGGCGTGACAAGGCGTAGTAAATAAGAAAAACTGAAAATAGTTAACACAGAGAGGGCCGATGTGGAAGGCAGGATGGCGGACACTGCCTAACACAAGAACACCACCATATCTCAGTAACCGCTTCAACTATCAAACTATCCCGCGCATGGGAGGTGTATGGGTGCATAAGCTATCTATGGAGGCAATATGGGGGCGTGACAATGCGTAGGAGGGCAGGAATGACCACCGCAAATATGAGGCAACAAAACCCAAAAGTTTGCTTATAAAGACGCACTTATTTTCACTTTACCAGACTTTTTTCACCTTAATTGGCACGTCTCACTAACTCTACATACTTTAGATAATAAGCATGTACACGCACACACTTGGGAATAACTCACCTGCTCCACAAATGTTCAAAAACTGTAAGTCTCAAAACAGAGCTAACAATGGCGGATCTTCTTCTTCTTCTTCTACGCAAAATGTCGACATCATTGTATACACTTCCTCTATCACTCAAACTTCTTATAAAATTCAAAATAACATTGAAATAAAATAATTAAAATATGAAATGGTAAAGAAAAATGAAAATAACATGAGTATTATATTCCCAATACCGAAATGGGGGTGTTGGGGTCACTAAAAAATCTTGATAAAAAACATATTTCGCCATAAGGATTGAAATATTTCTACTTATTTAGTGAAGTTGGCACTTTTCTGATATCTGATTTGTTATTAGTAAAGTAAACTAATTTCTAAACTACAATAGAATCGAGTCCAGCTGTGTTTTGGTTTACCGAAAAAATAACGTTAAAGTCACTGCAAGGAATATAACGTTTTTTTTTATTACCACGCCTAGGATTGTTTTGGTGCTTGATATAACACTTAAAAGATATGAAAAACATGATTCAAGTAACAATATTCCATAAAGTTTAGTCTACCTATTCGTATTTTCAATTTCAAAATTTTGAATGGTAACAAAATAGAAAACAAAAATCTTTATATGACAAAGAATCTGTGTTTTCTTTATTCGGCTGGAAAGCGAAAATTTGTGTTATTCAGAAAATGTAATATAACGTAGTTTGGGTGAGCTTTCCATCTCGACATTGTGGTGTGTTTGTCACCCGTTAATTGGACACAAACACCTTCCTTTCCACCGCTTTCAATAAAAACCACCCGGTAGGAATATTATATTTTGATTATTAGTTACACTATTTATCGCGCCTAAAAGTGTAGTGTATACTAGTCTGGGAGCCGTTTTTCTTGTGGCGATTTTTTAAATGAATTATCTACGTCAATATTGAACCCACGGGGGGCGCCTCACCCCTGCCTTCCCCATGGACAGTCCAGCAATGTCTGCTTCCACTCCCCCTGTGTTTCCAGACCCAGAGAGTGAAGCAAAGCCAGAATCAACCACCACACTAGATAAATAGCCATTACTGTGGTAAATAAGGCGATGGTTGTGTATATGTACCCCAGTTAACACCGCCCGCCGCCCACCTCACCCACACCCACAGCCCGCCCCAACATTTCCTTCAATTCTCACTGTTTTCTGCTGCTGCTGCGCGCCTCAAATGCATAGCAGGGACAAAAGAGAGAGTAGTAGTAGTAGCAGGAGCAGCAGTGTTATTATTATTACTATGAGGGTTAATGTGTGTGTGGGGGGGGCTGTTTTATGTAAAATTATCCCCTACTCTCTCTCTCTCTCTCTCTCTCTCTCTCTCTCTCTCTCTCTCTCTCTCTCTCTCCATGAAGGCCACAGAGGTGACTAGGTAGAGTGTTCCTGCTGTTAATAATTTAGAAATGTTGTTAATCTCTCACTGGAACCTTAAAAACAATAACAACTTCAACTATACTCTATTGATGAAGGTTAGACACACAACCCGTCACTTCAGAGGAGCTTGGCGGTGTCTTATGGTGTGGCTTGACAATGTTAGGGCTGGATATGTCACTAAGCTCTCTCTCTCTCTCTCTCTCTCTCTCTCTCTCTCTCTCTCTAATCGGTAAAGTTAGTCACTCTGAAGGTAAAAATGTGTCCCAGTAATGAAGATGTTAAAATAGTGAAGACTGGCATTAATCTTCTGTCCTCCATACACCCTTCCTAATGTCAATAAAATGGTCTAATGGCACACAAATCTCAAGGTAAAAATGTGTCCCAGTACTGAAGGGGTTAAAATAGTGAAGACTGTGGCCATTAATCTTCTGCCCTCCATACACCCTTCTTAATGTCAATAAAATGGTTTAATGGTGCACAAATCTCACGGTAAAAATGTGTCCCAGTACTGAAGGGGTTAAAATAGTGAAGACTGTGGCCATTAATCTTCTGCCTCCATACACCCTTCCTAATGTCAATAAAATGGTCTAATGGTACACAAATCTCAAGGTAAAATGTGTCCCAGTACTGAAGGGGTTAAAATAGTGAAGACTGTGGCCATTAATCTTCTGCCTTCCATACACCCTTCCTAATGTCAATAAAATGGTCTAATGGCACACAAATCTCAAGGTAAAAATGTGTCCCAGTACTGAAGGGGTTAAAATAGTGAAGACTGTGGCCATTAATCTTCTGCCTCCATACACCCTTCCTAATGTCAATAAAATGGTCTAATGGTACACAAATCTCAAGGTAAAAATGTGTCCCAGTACTGAAGGGGTTAAAATAGTGAAGACTGTGGCCATTAATCTTCTGCCTCCATACACCCTTCCTAATGTCAATAAAATGGTCTAATGGTACACAAATCTCAAGGTAAAAATGTGTCCCAGTACTGAAGGGGTTAAAATAGTGAAGACTGTGGCCATTAATCTTCTGCCTCCATACACCCTTCCTAATGTCAATAAAATGGTCTAATGGTACACAAATCTCAAGGTAAAATGTGTCCCAGTACTGAAGGGGTTAAAATAGTGAAGACTGTGGCCATTAATCTTCTGCCTCCATACACCCTTCCTAATGTCAATAAAATGGTCTAATGGTACACAAATCTCAAGGTAAAAATGTGTCCCAGTACTGAAGGGGTTAAAATAGTGAAGACTGTGGCCATTAATCTTCTGCCTCCATACACCCTTCCTAATGTCAATAAAATGGTCTAATGGCACACAAATCTCAAGGTAAAAATGTGTCCCAGTACTGAAGGGGTTAAAATAGTGAAGACTGTGGCCATTAATCTTCTGCCTCCATACACCCTTCCTAATGTCAATAAAATGGTCTAATGGTACACAAATCTCAAGGTAAAAATGTGTCCCAGTACTGAAGGGGTTAAAATAGTGAAGACTGTGGCCATTAATCTTCTGCCTCCATACACCCTTCCTAATGTCAATAAAATGGTCTAATGGTACACAAATCTCAAGGTAAAAATGTGTCCCAGTACTGAAGGGGTTAAAATAGTGAAGACTGTGGCCATTAATCTTCTGCCTTCCATACACCCTTCCTAATGTCAATAAAATGGTCTAATGGCACACAAATCTCAAGGTAAAAATGTGTCCCAGTACTGAAGGGGTTAAAATAGTGAAGACTGTGGCCATTAATCTTCTGCCTCCATACACCCTTCCTAATGTCAATAAAATGGTCTAATGGTACACAAATCTCAAGGTAAAAATGTGTCCCAGTACTGAAGGGGTTAAAATAGTGAAGACTGTGGCCATTAATCTTCTGCCCTCCATACACCCTTCCTAATGTCAATAAAATGGTCTAATGGTACACAAATCTCAAGGTAAAATGTGTCCCAGTACTGAAGGGGTTAAAATAGTGAAGACTGTGGCCATTAATCTTCTGCCTCCATACACCCTTCCTAATGTCAATAAAATGGTCTAATGGCACACAAATCTCAAGGTAAAAATGTGTCCCAGTACTGAAGGGGTTAAAATAGTGAAGACTGTGGCCATTAATCTTCTGCCTCCATACACCCTTCCTAATGTCAATAAAATGGTCTAATGGCACACAAATCTCAAGGTAAAAATGTGTCCCAGTACTGAAGGGGTTAAAATAGTGAAGACTGTGGCCATTAATCTTCTGCCCTCCATACACCCCCTTCCTAATGTCAATAAAATGGTCTAATGGCCATTAATCTTCTGCCCTCCACACCCTTCCTAATGTCAATGGTACACAAATCTCAAGGTAAAATGTGTCCCAGTACTGAAGGGGTTAAAATAGTGAAGACTGTGGCCATTAATCTTCTGCCCTCCATACACCCTTCCTAATGTCAATAAAATGGTCTAATGGCACACAAATCTCAAGGTAAAAATGTGTCCCAGTACTGAAGGGGTTAAAATAGTGAAGACTGTGGCCATTAATCTTCTGCCCTCCATACACCCTTCCTAATGTCAATAAAATGGTCTAATGGTACACAAATCTCAAGGTAAAAATGTGTCCCAGTACTGAAGGGGTTAAAATAGTGAAGACTGTGGCCATTAATCTTCTGCCTCCATACACCCTTCCTAATGTCAATAAAATGGTCTAATGGCACACAAATCTGAAGGTAAAATGTGTCCCAGTACTGAAGGGGTTAGGGATGGGAGGTTAACATAACTGTAGTGTACTTTAGTGTAGATGATAAACTAAGGAATGGTACTATCAAACTGGAAATTGAGAAGATCATAGAGACTAATGCACAACATCCACTGCTTACAATCTGGGACTTGAATGGCCACGTGGGATTCAAAGGAACACAAAAGCCAGATGGAAATGGAAGAATGATATTAGAATGCATGGAGAAGTATAAAATGATAATGCCCAATGACGATACAATTGTGACAGCTTAGCTCAGTAATCAGCTTACCTTGTTGAGAAAATGCTTTGCTTCAGTGACACCCCAGACAGCTTAGCTCAGTAATCAGCTTACCTTGTTGAGAAAATGCTTTGCTTCAGTGACACCCCAGACAGCTTAGCTCAGTAATCAGCTTACCTTTATGCTCAGAGTATGTTTTGGGGCATTTTGAGGTGTTACATCGTGTTTTGAGTGTGTTTGGGAATAAAATTGAGTGTTTCAAGTGGTTTGGGCGTATTGAGTGTGTGTGGGTGTGTTTGTATTGAGCTCAGAGTTTGTTTTGGGGCATTTTGAAATGTTTTGGGATAAAATTGAGTGTTTTAAGTGGTTTGGATGTATTGAGTGTGTGTGGTGTGTTTGTATTGAGCTCTGGGTGTGTTTTGGGGCATTTTGAGGAGTTACATGGTGTTTTGAGTGTGTTTTGGGATAAAATTGAGTGTTTTACTGAAACTGAGGTTCCCCACGAATAGACCTGTCTCTGATAAAATGCTTTGGTTCGCAGTGACATCTCAGACAGCTTAGGTCAGTAATCAGCTTACCTTTGTGCCATCTTGACATGACATGATGCTCTCGGGAACACATTCCTCACACAAATAGATAAATCTCTGCACACTCAGTGAAATGTGGCTCAAAAATCTCTTAACTTCTTGTATGGTACATTTGCAGGATTGAAGCAAAGTCAGTCTTTTTATAATAATATATTTCCTCTATGTCACATAAACAGCTTTCATTCCTTCACAGCACCAACATCCACACAGAGTGTCCACACAGACAACACTGCGTCATTAAACTGTATATTAATGTACTTTAACTACTTTACATGTACGGTAAGTCCTCGTTACACGGTACATGTGCGTTCCTGAAAACCTTACCACAAATCAGAATTACCGTATCCCGAACCCATTATAACGTGCAATAATAGGGAATGCGCTCCAGCTTCCTGGGAGGTAGGCTAGAAAATGGCCTGTTCATACTCAGATATTGTGTACAAAAATCATTTCAAAGTAAAAAAATCTTTAATTGTCATATCAATAGATGTTTGCAAAGTTTTAGACAGTATAAGAAGGATTATAGGATCAAAATTCTTATGGAATATCAAATAAATGAAAAGTACTAGACCTAATAACAAAAGTTTACCCTGGAGACAAAACTAGACTAAGACTTCAAACACAAAATTTAACAAGTGGCATCAGACAGACAGACAGACAGACAGACAGCAGGGGGATGTACATACAGCCTCCATAACACTTGGCAAATTAACCCCTTCACTACCAGGACGTGCTTTCATACATAGTCATTCTGTTTTCTATTTTGGTGATTCTATACAGCTTCACAAACTTATTATGTGGGGATTCAAATAGTGAAAACTCAGGCCATTAATCCTCTGACCTCCATAGACTCTTCCTAATGTCAATAAAATCGTCTAATCACGCCCAAAACTCACAGTAAAAATGCCTCCCAGTACTGAAGGGGTTAAAAATTATGAAGACTGTGGCCATTAATCTTGTGATCTCCATAGACTCTTCTTAATGTCAATAAAATGGTCTAAAATGGTCTAATGGTACACAAATCTCAAGGTAAAAATACGTCCCAGTACTGAAGGGGTTAAAATAGTGAAGACTGTGGCCATTAATCTTCTGACCTCCATACACCCTTCCTAATGTCATCAAAATGGTCTAATGGTACACAAACCTCAAGGTAAAAATGTGTCCCAGTACTGAAGGGGTTAAAATAGTGAAGACTGTGGCCATTTATCCTCTGACCTCCATACACCCTTCCTAATGTCATCAAAATGGTCTAATGGTACACACATACCTCAAGGTAAAAATGTGTCCCAGTACTGAAGGGGTTAAAATAGTGAAGACTGTGGCCATTTATCCTCTGCCCTCCATACACCCTTCCTAATGTCAATAAAATGGTCTAATGGTACACAAACCTCAAGGTAAAAATACGTCCCAGTACTGAAGGGGTTAAAATAGTGAAGACTGTGGCCATTTATCCTCTGCCCTCCATACACCCTTCCTAATGTCATCAAAATGGTCTAATGGTACACAAATCTCAAGGTAAAAATGTGTCCCAGTACTGAAGGGGTTAAAATAGTGAAGACTGTGGCCATTTATCCTCTGCCCTCCATACAACCTTCCTAATGTCAATAAAATGGTCTAATGGTACACAAATCTCAAGGTAAAAATACATCCCAGTACTGAAGGGGTTAAAATAGTGAAGACTGTGGCCATTTATCCTCTGCCCTCCATACACCCTTCCTAATGTCAATAAAATGGTCTAATGGTACACAAATCTCAAGGTAAAAATACATCCCAGTACTGAAGGGGTTAAAATAGTGAAGACTGTGGCCATTTATCCTCTGACCTCCATACACCCTTCCTAATGTCAATAAAATGGTCTAATGGTACACAAATCTCAAGGTAAAAATACATCCCAGTACTGAAGGGGTTAAAATAGTGAAGACTGTGGCCATTAATCTTCTGCCCTCCATACACCCTTCCTAATGTCATCAAAATGGTCTAATGGTATACAAACCTCAAGGTAAAAATATGTCCCAGTACTGAAGGGGTTAAAATAGTGAAGACTGTGGCCATTTATCCTCTGCCCTCCATACACCCTTCCTAATGTCATCAAAATGGTCTAATGGTACACAAACCTCAAGGTAAAAATAGGTCCCAGTACTGAAGGGGTTAATAACTTTCAAAATAATAATAAAGACATTAGAAAGTGTAAATTTGTGCTTCAAAGATGACACTTTAAATGTGACTCACTTATTCTTTGCAGACGATGGAATGCTGTCAGCGAGCAGCATGGAAGACGCAGAGAGAGTGGTGGTCAGGTGGTGGTGGAGACAGGGAGAGTATGTGGCCTGGAGATTAACAAACAGAACACCAATAATCTTGTGACCTCCATGCATCCTTCCTAATGTCAATAAAGTTGTCTTATCATGCCCAAAATTGTCTTATAATGCCCTCAAAAAATACCAAACTATCTCAAAATGCCTCAAAACATGTCAAACTGTCTTAAAAGCCCTCAAAACATCCCAAACTGTCAAACTGTCTTAAAATGGCCTCAAAACCTACCAAACTGTCTTAAAACTAACTCAAAACATGACAAACTCTCTTAAAATGCCCTCAAAACATCCCAAACTGTCTTAAAATTAACTCAAAACCTACCAAACTGTCTTAAAATTAACTCAAAACTGTCTTAAAATGCCCTCAAACTGTCTTAAAATGCCCTCAAAACATCCCAAACTGTCTTAAAATGCCCTCAAAACCTACCAAACTGTCTTAAAATGCCCTCAAAACCTACCAAACTGTCTTAAATGACCTCAAAACATGACAAACTTTCTTAAAATAATTTTACACAATCTCAAATAAATCAAACTTGATTAACATCTGAGAGAGAGAGAGAGAGAGAGAGAGAGAGAGAGAGAGAGAGAGAGAGAGAGAGAGAGAGAGAGAGAGACTTTAATGAATGTTGTTGTAGCAAAGAAATACACAAAACTATCTCTATTTAAACAACACAATGTAGAAATATTGGATAAAAACTGACTTTGTATGACACACACACACACACACACACTGAAATACTGCAAGAAGACCTAAATAAGATCTGGGAATGGAGTAAGAAGTGGAAATGGAATTCAATGTGAACAAAAGTCATGTCATGGAAATGGGAAAGAGTGAAAGACGACCCGTGGGAATCTATAAGATGGGAGATGGAGTAGAACTGGAGAAAGTCAAAAGGAAAAGGACTTAGGAGTGACGATGGAAGAAAACAATCAACAAGTAAGCCATATTGATAGAATTTTTAGAGAAACATATAATTTGCTAAGGAATATTTGAGTAGCATTTCACTACATGGACAAAGAAATGATGAAGAAATTGATAAGTACTATAATAAGACCCAGATTGGAATATGCAGGAGTAGTGTGGACTCCTCATAAAAAGAAACACATAAGGAAATTGGAGAGGCTACAAAGAATAGCTACAAGAATGGTTCCAGAATTTGAAGGGATGACATATGAGGAGAGACTAAAGGCTATGGATCTACCAACCCTGGAACAAAGAAGGGAGAGAGGAGACCTGATACAAGTTTATAAATTGATCAACAGAATGGACAAAGTGGATAATGAGAAACTGATCCTGAGAGAAGAATATGACATCCGAAGCACAAGATCGCATAGTAAAAAGCTGAGAAAAGGAAGATGTCTGAGAGATATTAAAAAATATAGTTTCCCGCAGAGATGTATTGAGACGTGGAACAGTTTAGATGAAGAAGTAGTGTCTGCAACGAGTGTGCATACTTTTAAAGTAAGATTGGATAAGTGTAGATATGGAGACGGGGCCACACGAGCATAAAGCCCAGGCCCTGTAAAACTACAACTAGATAAAATACAACTAGGTAAATACACACCAAGCGGCCCTCGTCAAGATGGGTAGAGGCCTGCTGTGCCACTCACGGCTACAACATCTCCCCCTGACGCGCCCCAGCCAATCCATGCCACACCACACACAAACGTGGTCACGCCACTCAAGGCCCCAAGAACTGACCGTTATCATCACAGTGCTATCCCCTCCATGGTGCCACCCATAAACAGCTAACTTAAGGTTCTCATCTTAAGTCTCCCTCAATCCCCATGTGTGCATTTTCAGTATCTATGTACTGCAATTACTAATAAACCATATTATTATTATTATTATTTACACACACACACTGGGATGGACTGGGAGAGGCTGGGATGCACTGGGAGAGAGAAAAGGAGGACAGAGAAGTCTGTGAGCATGTATTTCATGAGAAGTTATGGGTGGAAGGAGCACAGGTGGAGAAGATGTACAGAATGGGAATGAAAGTGAGAGGGAGTGAGAGGCCCCTAATAGTATGTATGTCTGCGTGATGTATATGATAAATGGGAGGTGGTGAAGAGGGGCAGACAGCTGAGAGACTGTCATGAGGAAGACATAAGTCAAATCAGGATTGCCCCTGACAAAACTAAGAAAGAGAGAGAACAAGACGCAATGCTAAAGGAAAAGTTGCAAGACAAAAGAAGACAAGGAGGCCAGTGGAAAATACAGAGGGGAAAAATTGTGAGAGTAGGAGAAGGCACTGGTGGGGACTGAAATACAGGTGTACGGGACAAAGAAATCAGCGAAAAGAGTGTCAAAATGAGTGTAATAAATATACAAGGGCTAACACAAACTAAAGCAAAAGAAGTAGAAGAGTTAGTGAGTGATGATAGTATAGTTTGCTTAACAGAGACCCAGAAGAAGCTAAGAGATATAAACTTCAGTGATAACTGTGTGATAGTAGATAATATGAGAGAGGAGCAAGATAGAAAGGGAGGAGGACTAATGGTGCTATATAGGAAGGATACAGGAGTACAGCTAGAGAAGATACCAACAAAATGTCCGGATATATTGCACACAAAAGGGAAAATGAGAGGATGGGAGATGAGACTAGTAGTGGTTTACCTGAGTGTTAACGATCCACCCAGAAATAATAATATTAAGCTACAAATGGAAAGGATAATAAATGGAAACTCTCACCCGCTCTTAGTCATGGGTGACTTTAATGGACATGTGGGCTTCAAAGGGGAGCAGAAGGTGAATACAAATGGAGAAATCATTTTGGAATTGATAATGTTAAATGATGATTGCAAATGCACAGGAGGAGAGTTCACATGGAGCAGAAATGAACAAAGGAGTGTTATTGATTATGTACTGGCAACAAATCAAGTCTATAGGAAATTCAAGAGCATGCATATAGATGAGGAGAAGGACATTTTGACATGTCAGACCACAATCCAATTGAAGTGGAGCTAATAATAAAAGAGAAGAAGAAAAAATGTGAGAGAAAAGAGTGGGTTGTGAAGGAGTATTATAAAACAGACAATAATTCCTTAGAAAGATTTTGGGTGTG
>NC_059265.1:2851550-2868463 GCF_017591435.1 Portunus trituberculatus
TGTATTAATTTCTCCCTCTTTATGCTTTGGCAAAATGAATTGATGTTACAATTAACGCTTTTTCATCTTGAAAGATTTTTGTATGCAGTATTTTAGAACAAAAATGTTATTTTCAATTGTACTACGTTCTGTGAAACCTCCTTGCGTTTGTTTCCCTAAGCTGTTCTTTGTTATGTGATCTTCTAAGCTATCTCTTATGATTGACATCATTAGTTTATACCCAACGTTAGTTAATGCAATAGGTCTCAAATCCTTGGCTTTTGGGCATCTTGTTTTGGGGATCATCACTGTCCTTGATTCTTTCCAGCTTGGTGGTACATGGCCTGACTCTAATGTACTTTTCATTCCCTTTGCTAATATTTCCTTTAATACTGTGCTATTTCCTATCTCCTTGTACATTTGTCCTTTAATATTATCTGTCCCCACAGCTCGTTTGCTCTTCATTTTCCCAGACACCTCGCCACTCTTTCCTCTGTGATAATGTTCTGTTGTAATTGCACCTCTCCTCCTGTCACCCTTCTTGCCATGTCGATGTGTTCCCATACCTCCACTGCACAAGTCTGTATATATTGCATTTCTGTCCCTTGTTCATCAACTGCGTTCAGCCTAACTGATCGTTTCTCTTCTATGTCTTTGATCATGTTCTCATACTCTTCTCTCTTCCTCACATTCCAGATTTCTTCAATATTGTTTTCATATTTTCTATATATGTTGCTCCAGAATTTCTTTACCTCCCCCCTCCCCCCACCTTCTCCTGCTCCAGTTCTACCCCATCTTCTCCATAGATTTTTAGGGATTTTTCTCCTTGATCTTTTCCCTTTTAGCTTCTTAATGTACTCCCACATCTTCTTTCCTCCATCCTTGCTTTCCTTAATTTCTTTGACTGTTTTCTCTTCTTGTTTACAGATCTCCTTTTTTATTAGCACATGTACCCTTTCTTTTTGCTTTGGGTATAACTCCTTCCACCTTTCCTCTCTTCTTCATTTGTTGTTGCATTTCTCCTCCTTTTCTTTGATTTCTTTCCTAATTACATCATTTATCCATACAGGCTCTGTGTTCTTGCTATTCTTTTCTCCTCTTCTCCTATATTTTCCTTTTAGCACCTTCTCTTTATTAGTGACTCCAATTTTTCAATGTTCTCCACTTCCTTATTTAGCGCCTGGCTTTCCATGCACACCCAAAATCTTTCTAAGGAATTATTGTCTGTTTTATAATACTCCTTCACAACCCACTCTTTTCTCTCACATTTTTTCTTCTTCTCTTTTATTATTAGCTCCACTTCAATTGGATTGTGGTCTGACATGTCAAAATGTCCTTCTCCTCATCTATATGCATGCTCTTGAATTTCCTATAGACTTGATTTGTTGCCAGTACATAATCAATAACACTCCTTTGTTCATTTCTGCTCCATGTGAACTCTCCTCCTGTGCATTTGCAATCATCATTTAACATTATCAATTCCAAAATGATTTCTCCATTTGTATTCACCTTCTGCTCCCCTTTGAAGCCCACATGTCCATTAAAGTCACCCATGACTAAGAGCGGGTGAGAGTTTCCATTTATTATCCTTTCCATTTGTAGCTTAATATTATTATTTCTGGGTGGATCGTTAACACTCAGGTAAACCACTACTAGTCTCATCTCCCATCCTCTCATTTTCCCTTTTGTGTGCAATATATCCGGACATTTTGTTGGTATCTTCTCTAGGTCTACTCCTGTATCCTTCCTATATAGCACCATTAGTCCTCCTCCTTTCTATCTTGCTCCTCTCTCATATTATCTACTATCACACAGTTATCACTGAAGTTTATATCTCTTAGCTTCTTCTGGGTCTCTGTTAAGCAAACTATACTATCATCACTCACTAACTCTTCTACTTCTTTTGCTTTAGTTTGTGTTAGCCCTTGTATATTTATTACCTTCATTTTGACACTCTTTTCGCTGATTTCTTTGTCCCATACACCTGTATTTCAGTCCCCACCAGTGCCTTCTCCTACTCTCACAATTTTTCCCCTCTGTATTTTCCACTGGCCTCCTTGTCTTCTTTTGTCTTGCAACTTTTCCTTTAGCATTGCGTCTTGTTCTCTCTCTTTCTTAGTTTTGTCAGGGGCAATCCTGATTTGACTTATGTCTTCCTCATGACAGTCTCTCAGCTGTCTGCCCCTCTTCACCACCTCCCATTTATCATATACATCACGCAGACATACTATTAGGGGCCTCTCACTCCCTCTCACTTTCATTCCCATTCTGTACACCTCCACCTGTGCTCCTTCCACCCATAACTTCTCATGAAATACATGCTCACAGACTTCTCTGTCCTCCTTTTCTTTCTCCCAGTCCATCCCAGCCTCTCCCAGTCCATCCCAGTGTGTGTGTGTAAATAATAATAATAATAATATGGTTTATTAGTAATTGCAGTACATAGATACTGAAAATGCACACATGGGGATTGAGGGAGACTTAAGATGAGAACCTTAAGTTAGCTGTTTATGGGTGGCACCATGGAGGGGATAGCACTGTGATGATAACGGTCAGTTCTTGGGGCCTTGAATGGCGTGACCACGTTTGTGTGTGGTGTGGCATGGATTGGCTGGGGCGCGTCAGGGGAGATGTTGTAGCCGTGAGTGGCACAGCAGGCCTCTACCCATCTTGACGAGGGCCGCTTGGTGTGTATTTACCTAGTTGTATTTATCTAGTTGTAGTTTTACAGGGCCTGGGCTTTATGCTCGTGTGGCCCCGTCTCCATATCTACACTTATCCAATCTTACTTTAAAAGTATGCACACTCGTTGCAGACACTACTTCTTCATCTAAACTGTTCCACGTCTCAATACATCTCTGCGGGAAACTATATTTTTTAATATCTCTCAGACATCTTCCTTTTCTCAGCTTTTTACTATGCGATCTTGTGCTTCGGATGTCATATTCTTCTCTCAGGATCAGTTTCTCATTATCCACTTGGTCCATTCTGTTGATCAATTTATAAACTTGTATCAGGTCTCCTCTCTCCCTTCTTTGTTCCAGGGTTGGTAGATCCATAGCCTTTAGTCTCTCCTCATATGTCATCCCTTCAAATTCTGGAACCATTCTTGTAGCTATTCTTTGTAGCCTATCCAATTTCCTTATGTGTTTCTTTTATGAGGAGTCCACACTACTCCTGCATATTCCAATCTGGGTCTTATTATAGTACTTATCAATTTCTTCATCATTTCTTTGTCCATGTAGTGAAATGCTACTCAAATATTCCTTAGCAAATTATATGTTTCTCTAAAATTCTATCAATATGGCTTACTTGTTGATTGTTTTGTTCCATCGTCACTCCTAAGTCCTTTTCCTTTTTTACTTTCTCCAGTTCTACTCCGTCTCCCATCTTATAGATTTCCACTGGTCGTCTTTCACTCTTTCCCATTTCCATGACATGACTTTTGTTCACATTGAATTCCATTTCTCACTTCTTACTCCATTCCCAGATCTTAGTTAGGTCTTCTTGCAGTATTTCAGTGTGTGTGTGTGTATTCACCTAGTTGTAATTTTACAGGGCCTGGGTATCATACTCGTGTGGCCCCGTCTCCATATCTACACACATCCAACTTTCCTTTAAAACTATGCACACTCCTTGCTGACACCACCTCCTCACTCAAACCATTCCACACCTCCACACATCTTTGTGGGAAACTATATTTTTTTCACATCCTTCAAGCATATTCCCCTTGGCTATCTTTTTACTATGCGATCTTGTAGTTCTACTTAAGTTTTCCTCTCTCAACATCATTTGCTCATTATCCACTTCATCCAGTCCATTCAACAGTTTATAAACCTGTATTAAATCTCCTCTTTCTCTTCTTTGTTCCAAGGTAGGCAAATTCATTTCTTTTAATCTCTCCTCATAGGTCATTTCTGCCAATTCCAGAACCATTTTGTTGCCATTTTCTGCAATCTCTCCAACTTCCTTATATGCTTCTTTTTATAAGGGGACCAGACCACTCCAGCATATTCCAATCTTGGTCTAATTACCATACTAATTAATTTCTTCATCATATCTTTATCCATATAATGGAAGGCTAATCCAATATTTTTATCAAATTATACGTTTCTCCAAACATCTTAACAATATGAGCCTCAAACTGCCCATGGTCTTGTATTATCACTCCCAAATCCTTTTCCTTTTCCACCTTTTTCAACACTACTTCTTCACCCATCTTATATGACCCTCTTGGCCGTCTTCCACTCTTTCCCATCTCCATCACATGACTTTTGCTCAGATTAAATTCCATTTGCCACCTCTTGCTCCACTCCCAAATCTTATCCAGGTCTGCCTGTAAAATTTCACAATCTTCTTCACTCTTCACACACCTACACAACTTCGCATCATCCGCAAACAAATTAATATAACTGTTTACTCCCTCTGGCATGTCATTTATATATACCAGGAAAAGTATTGGTGCCAGCACTGAGCCTTGTGGGACTCCACTCTCCACCACCAACCAGTCCGACCTTGCATCCCTTATTGCCGTTCTCATCTCCCTCCATCTCAAGTAGTTTTCCATCCACTTTAACACTTTTCCTTTCAGTCCTCCATAAATCTCTACTTTCCATAACAGTCTCTCGTGAGGTACCTTGTCAAAAGCTTTCTTTAAATCCAAATATACACAGTCCATCCATCCTCTCTCTCTTGTATTTTGTCAACCACTCTTGAATAAAAGCTCAGTAGATTTGTTACACATGACCTCCCTTTCCTGAAGCCAAATTGATGATCCGATAATAACTTATGATCCTCCAGGAACTGTATCCAATATTTCTTTATCACCCTCTCACAAATCTTACCGACCACACTTGTTAGAGACACAGGTCTATAGTTAAGAGGCTCTTCCTTACTGCCTCCCTTATAAATGGGCACCACTTCAGCTCTCTTCCACTCTACTGGTACTTCCCCGGTTTCTAATGAGCACCTTATAATATCATATAATGGATCAATCAATTCTTCTCTACACTCCTTCAATAATTTTCCTGAAACTTCATCTGGTCCCATCGCTTTATCATCTTTAAGTTCCTCCAACATTTTATATAACTCCTTTTTAGGTATCTTAATGTCATCCATGTGCACATTTCCTTGTACATTCTGAGGCTTTACAAACATTGTTTCTTCAGTAAATACTTGCTGAAACCTATTATTTAGCAATTCCGCTATATTCTTAGGGTCATCTACTATCCCTTGCTCTCCTTTTAATCTTTCAATGGACTCTCTCTTTTTAAATTTACCATTTATGAACCTGTAAAACAATTTTGGATGTTCCTTACTCACTTGTGTGTGTGTGTGTGTGTGTGTGTGTGTGTGTGTGTGTGTGTGTGTCATACAAAGTCAGTTTTCATCCAATATTTCTACATTGTGTTGTTTAAATAGAGATAATTTTGTGTATTTCTTTGCTACAACAACATTCATTAAAGTTCTCTCTCTCTCTCTCTCTCTCTCTCTCTCTCTCTCTCTCTCTCTCTCTCTCTCTCTCTCTCTCTCTCTCTCTCTCTCTCTCTCTCTCTCTCTCTCTCTCTCTCTCTCTCTCTCTCTCTCAGATGTTAATCAAGTTTGATTTATTTGAGATTGTGTAAAATTATTTTAAGAAAGTTTGTCATGTTTTGAGGTCATTTAAGACAGTTTGGTAGGTTTTGAGGGCATTTTAACACAGTTTGGTAGGTTTTGAGGGCATTTTAAAACAGTTTGGGATGTTTTGAGGGCATTTTAAGACAGTTTTGAGTTAATTTTAAGACAGTTTGGTAGGTTTTGAGGCCATTTTAAGACAGTTTGGGATTTTTTTAGGGCATTTTAAGAGAGTTTGTCATGTTTTGAGTTAGTTTTAAGACAGTTTGATAGGTTTTGAGGGCATTTTAAGACAGTTTGGGATGTTTTGAGGGCATTTTAAGACAGTTTGACATGTTTTGAGGCATTTTGAGATAGTTTGGTAATTTTTGAGGGCAATATAAGACAATTTTGGGTATGATAAGACAACTTTATTGACATTAGGAAGGGTGCATGGAGGTCACAAGATTATTGGTGTTCTGTTTGTTAATCTCCAGGCCACATACTCTCCCTGTCTCCACCACCACCTGACCACCACTCTCTCTGCGTCTTCCATGCTGCTCGCTGACAGCATTCCATCGTCTGCAAAGAATAAGTGAGTCACATTTAAAGTGTCATCTTTGAAGCACAAATTTACACTTTCTAATGTCTTTATTATTATTTTGAAAGTTATTAACCCCTTCAGTACTGGGACATATTTTTACCTTGAGGTTTGTGTACCATTAGACCATTTTGATGACATTAGGAAGGGTTATGGAGGTCAGAAGATTAATGGCCAGTCTTCACTATTTTAACCCCTTCAGTACTGGGACATATTTTTACCTTGAGGTTTGTGTACCATTAGACCATTTTATTGACATTAGGAAGGGTGTATGGAGGGCAGAGGATAAATGGCCACAGTTTTCACTATTTTAACCCCTTCAGTACTGGGACACATTTTTAACTTGAGATTTGTGTACCATTAGACCATTTTATTGACATTAGGAAGGGTGTATGGAGGGCAGAGGATAAACGGCCACAGTTTTCACTATTTTAACCCCTTCAGTACTGGGATACATTTTTACCTTGAGGTTTGTGTACCATTAGACCAGTTTGATGACATTAGGAAGGGTGTATGGAGGTCAGAAGATTAATGGCCACAGTCTTCACTATTTTAACCCCTTCAGTACTGGGACGTATTTTTACCTTGAGATTTGTGTACCATTAGACCATTTTATTGACATTAGGAAGAGTCTATGGAGATCACAAGATTAGTGGCCACAGTCTTCATAATTTTTAACCCCTTCAGTACTGGGAGGCATTTTTACTGTGAGTTTTGGGCGTGATTAGACGATTTTATTGACATTAGGAAGAGTCTATGGAGGTCAGAGGATTAATGGCCTGAGTTTTCACTATTTGAATCCCCACATAATAAGTTTGTGAAGCTGTATAGAATCACCAAAATAGAAAACAGAATGACTATGTATGAAAGCACGTCCTGGTAGTGAAGGGGTTAATTTGCCAAGTGTTATGGAGGCTGTATGTACATCCCCTGCTGTCTGTCTGTCTGTCTGTCTGTCTGATGCCACTTGTTAAATTTTGTGTTTGAAGTCTTAGTCTAGTTTTGTCTCCAGGGTAAACTTTTGTTATTAGGTCTAGTACTTTTCATTTATTTGATATTCCATAAGAATTTTGATCCTATAATCCCTTCTTATACTGTCTAAAACTTTGCAAACATCTATTGATATGACAATTAAAGATTTTTTTTACTTTGAAATGATTTTTGTACACAATATCTGAGTATGAACAGGCCATTTTCTAGCCTACCTCCCAGGAAGCTGGAGCGCATTCCCTATTATTGCACGTTATAATGGGTTCGGGATGCGGTAATTCTGATTTGTGGTAAGGTTTTCAGGAACGCACATGTACCGTGTAACGAGGACTTACCGTACATGTAAAGTAGTTAAAGTACATTAATATACAGTTTAATGACGCAGTGTTGTCTGTGTGGACACTCTGTGTGGATGTTGGTGCTGTGAAGGAATGAAAGCTGTTTATGTGACATAGAGGAAATATATTATTATAAAAAGACTGACTTTGCTTCAATCCTGCAAATGTACCATACAAGAAGTTAAGAGATTTTTGAGCCACATTTCACTGAGTGTGCAGAGATTTATCTATTTGTGTGAGGAATGTGTTCCCGAGAGCATCATGTCATGTCAAGATGGCACAAAGGTAAGCTGATTACTGACCTAAGCTGTCTGAGATGTCACTGCGAACCAAAGCATTTTATCAGAGACAGGTCTATTCGTGGGGAACCTCAGTTTCAGTAAAAACACTCAATTTTATCCCAAAACACACTCAAAACACCATGTAACTCCTCAAAATGCCCCAAAACACACCCAGAGCTCAATACAAACACACACACACACACTCAATACATCCAAACCACTTAAAACACTCAATTTTATCCCAAAACATTTCAAAATGCCCCAAAACAAACTCTGAGCTCAATACAAACACACCCACACACACTCAACATGCCCAAACCACTTAAAACACTCAATTTTATCCCAAAACACACTCAAAACACCATGTAACACCTCAAAATGCCCCAAAACATACTCTGAGCCTGATTACTGAGCTAAGCTGTCTGGGGTGTCACTGAAGCAAAGCATTTTCTCAACAAGGTAAGCTGATTACTGAGCTAAGCTGTCTGGGGTGTCACTGAAGCAAAGCATTTTCTCAACAAGGTAAGCTGATTACTGAGCTAAGCTGTCTGGGGTGTCACTGAAGCAAAGCATTTTCTCAACAAGGTAAGCTGATTACTGAGCTAAGCTGTCATTATCGTCATTGGGCATTATCATTTTATACTTCTCCATGCATTCTAATATCATTCTTCCATTTCCATCTGGCTTTTGTGTTCCTTTGAATCCCACGTGGCCATTCAAGTCCCAGATTGTAAGCAGTGGATGTTGTGCATTAGTCTCTATGATCTTCTCAATTTCCAGTTTGATAGTACCATTCCTTAGTTTATCATCTACACTAAAGTACACTACAGTTATGTTAACCTCCCATCCCTTAACCCCTTCAGTACTGGGACACATTTTTACCTTCAGATTTGTGTGCCATTAGACCATTTTATTGACATTAGGAAGGGTGTATGGAGGACAGAAGATTAATGGCCACAGTCTTCACTATTTTAACCCCTTCAGTACTGGGACACATTTTTACCTTGAGATTTGTGTGCCATTAGACCATTTCATTGACATTAGGAAGGGTGTATGGAGGCAGAAGATTAATGGCCACTGTCTTCACTATTTTAACCCCTTCAGTACTGGGACACATTTTTACCTTGAGATTTGTGTACCATTAGACCATTTTATTGACATTAGGAAGGGTGTATGGAGGGCAGAAGATTAATGGCCACAGTCTTCACTATTTTAACTCCTTCAGTACTGGGAAACATTTTTACCTTGAGATTTGTGTGCCATTAGACCATTTTATTGACATTAGGAAGGGTGTATGGAGGCAGAAGATTAATGGCCACAGTCTTCACTATTTTAACCCCTTCAGTACTGGGAAACATTTTACCTTCAGATTTGTGTGCCATTAGACCATTTTATTGACATTAGGAAGGGTGTATGGAAGGCAGAAGATTAATGGCCACAGTCTTCACTATTTTAACCCCTTCAGTACTGGGACACATTTTTACCTTGAGATTTGTGTACCATTAGACCATTTTATTGACATTAGGAAGGGTGTATGGAAGGCAGAAGATTAATGGCCACAGTCTTCACTATTTTAACCCCTTCAGTACTGGGACACATTTTACCTTGAGATTTGTGCACCATTAGACCATTTTATTGACATTAGGAAGGGTGTATGGAGGCAGAAGATTAATGGCCACAGTCTTCACTATTTTAACCCCTTCAGTACTGGGACACATTTTACCTTGAGATTTGTGTACCATTAGACCATTTTATTGACATTAGGAAGGGTGTATGGAGGGCAGAAGATTAATGGCCACAGTCTTCACTATTTTAACCCCTTCAGTACTGGGACACATTTTTACCGTGAGATTTGTGCACCATTAGACCATTTTATTGACATTAGGAAGGGTGTATGGATGGAGGCAGAAGATTAATGGCCACTGTCTTCACTATTTTAACCCCTTCAGTACTGGGACACATTTTACCTTGAGATTTGTGTACCATTAGACCATTTTATTGACATTAGGAAGGGTGTATGGAGGACAGAAGATTAATGGCCACAGTCTTCACTATTTTAACTCCTTCAGTACTGGGACACATTTTACCTTGAGATTTGTGTGCCATTAGACCATTTTATTGACATTAGGAAGGGTGTATGGAGGGCAGAAGATTAATGGCCACAGTCTTCACTATTTTAACCCCTTCAGTACAGGGAAACATTTTTACCTTCAGATTTGTGTGCCATTAGACCATTTTATTGACATTAGGAAGGGTGTATGGAGGACAAGATTAATGGCCACAGTCTTCACTATTTTAACATCTTCATTACTGGGACACATTTTTACCTTCAGAGTGACTAACTTTACCTATTAGAGAGAGAGAGAGAGAGAGAGAGAGAGAGAGAAGGGCTTAGTGACATATCCAGCCCTAACATTGTCAAGCCACACCATAAGACACCGCCAAGCTCCTCTGAAGTGACGGGTTGTGTGTCTAACCTTCATCAATAGAGTATAGTTGAAGTTGTTATTGTTTTTAAGGTTCCAGTGAGAGATTAACAACATTTCTAAATTATTAACAGCAGGAACACTCTACCTAGTCACCTCTGTGGCCTTCATGGAGAGAGAGAGAGAGAGAGAGAGAGAGAGAGAGAGAGAGAGAGAGAGAGAGAGAGAGAGAGAGAGATAATTTTACATAAAACAGCCCCCCCCACACACACATTAACCCTCATAGTAATAATAATAACACTGCTGCTCCTGCTACTACTACTACTACTCGCTCCTCTTTTGTCCCTGCTATGCATTTGAGGCGCGCAGCAGCAGCAGAAAACAGTGAGAATTGAAGGAAATGTTGGGGCGGGCTGTGGGTGTGGGTGAGGTGGGCGGCGGGCGGTGTTAACTGGGGTACATATACACAACCATCGCCTTATTTACCACAGTAATGGCTATTTATCTAGTGTGGTGGTTGATTCTGGCTTTGCTTCACTCTCTGGGTCTGGAAACACAGGGGGGAGTGGAAGCAGACATTGCTGGACTGTCCATGGGGAAGGCAGGGGTGAGGCGCCCCCCGTGGGTTCAATATTGACGTAGATAATTCATTTAAAAAATCGCCACAAGAAAAACGGCTCCCAGACTAGTATACACTACACTTTTAGGCGCGATAAATAGTGTAACTAATAATCAAAATATAATATTCCTACCGGGTGGTTTTTTTTATTGAAAGCGGTGGAAAGGAAGGTGTTTGTGTCCAATTAACGGGTGACAAACACACCACAATGTCGAGATGGAAAGCTCACCCAAACTACGTTATATTACATTTTCTGAATAACACAAATTTTCGCTTTCCAGCCGAATAAAGAAAACACAGATTCTTTGTCATATAAAGATTTTTGTTTTCTATTTTGTTACCATTCAAAATTTTGAAATTGAAAATACGAATAGGTAGACTAAACTTTATGGAATATTGTTACTTGAATCATGTTTTTCATATCTTTTAAGTGTTATATCAAGCACCAAAACAATCCTAGGCGTGGTAATAAAAAAACGTTATATTCCTTGCAGTGACTTTAACGTTATTTTTTCGGTAAACCAAAACACAGCTGGACTCGATTCTATTGTAGTTTAGAAATTAGTTTACTTTACTAATAACAAATCAGATATCAGAAAAGTGCCAACTTCACTAAATAAGTAGAAATATTTCAATCCTTACGGCGAAATATGTTTTTTTATCAATATTTGTGAGTGACCCCAACACCCCCATTTCGGTATTGGGAATATAATACACATGTTATTTTCATTTTTCTTTACCATTTTATATTTTATTTATTTTATTTCAATGTTATTCTGAATTTTATAAGAAGTTTGAGTGATAGAGGAAGTGTATACAATGATGTCGACATTTTGCGTAGAAGAAGAAGAAGGAGAAGATCCGCCATTGTTAGCTCTGTTTTGAGACTTACAGTTTTTGAACATTTGTGGAGCAGGTGAGTTATTCCCAAGTGTGTGCGTGTACATGCTTATTATCTAAAGTATGTAGAGTTAGTGAGACGTGCCAATTAAGGTGAAAAAGTCTGGTAAAGTGAAAATAAGTGCGTCTTTATAAGCAAACTTTTGGGTTTTGTTGCCTCATATTTGCGGTGGTCATTCCTGCCCTCCTACGCATTGTCACGCCCCATATTGCCTCCATAGATAGCTTATGCACCCATACACCTCCCATGCGCGGGATAGTTTGATAGTTGAAGCGGTTACTGAGATATGGTGGTGTTCTTGTGTTAGGCAGTGTCCGCCATCCTGCCTTCCACATCGGCCCTCTCTGTGTTAACTATTTTCAGTTTTTCTTATTTACTACGCCTTGTCACGCCCCATATTGCCTCCGTAGATAGTTTGTGGATCCATACACCTCCCATATGCGTGATAGTTTGATAGTTGAAGTGGTTAGTGAGATATGGTGGTGTTATAGTGTGGTAGGCAGTCCTTCACCCTTTCCTACGCCTTGTCACGCCTCATTTATACTATTACTACCACCACCACCACTACCACTACTACAACAACTACCACTATTCCAGAGGTGCACCATGGCTTGCCACAATGTCACAATGGGTTCTTGGAGAGCCGCTGCTGTTGACTTGCTGCATGTCTCCTCTCTGCGGCAAAACTCCACAAATACTCCACTCACCAAGTTCCAGAGGGAGAGGTGAGTGTGTTTGGGTGTGGGAAAGGTGTCCTCAGGTGTGCTGTGAGTGTGGTGTGTGTAAGTGTGTTTTTGTACGTTTTTGTAATGTCAACTATAGCTACCTATGTATAGTGTTTATTTTTTTTTTTTGGTGTTGGTTGGCTAGGGTAAACTTATTGTGGGCGTTTTCCAGGTGTGATTTAAGGGTTGTTTGTGGAGTGTGTGTGTGTGTGTGTGTGATGCAATATTTTTAGGTAATTTTTGGTGCGTTTTGGTTAGGTAATGTTTGTCTTGTTTCCTCCATATCTCCCTCCACAGGTTACCTCCAGGCTTTTCCTTCAGTAGACTATTTCCTCCATGTTTCCTCCACCTTCCCTCCAATTTTGAGTCTCCTATCTCACTTCTATCATAGTCAAAATAGTACTTTTCTAAATCTCACTTCAAAACCTGACAATTTTTCTCATTTTCCCTCCACCACCTCCTTTTCTTTCCTCCATATCTCCCTCCACACACCAAGCTGTGTACTGTGCTGGTGTGTGCAGGTGTGGGAAAGGTTTCCGCAGGTGTGGTGTGTGTGTGTGTACGTGTGTGTGTGTGTAAATGTTTTAGTGTAAGCTACTATATATTTTTTGGGTGTGTGTTTTTTGCATTTTCCAGTGTTTGCAAAGGGTTGTTTGTGGTTTGTTGGTGTGTGCAGGTGTGGGAATGGTGTGTGCTGGTGTGCTGTGTGTTTGGTGAGTGTCGGGTGTGTGAAAGCGTGTTTTTCCTTACAATTTTGTCTCATAAACCTCAATTTTTTAACTTGTTTTGGCCGGAAAATATTTGTCTTTTTAAAATCCTCCTAATACCACCACCACCACCACCACCACTGTCCAACCACACCCACAACCACCACAAACAACCAACATTACCACATCAGATGCTCACAAAACCACACCATTTCACTACCACCACTAGTACTATTATAACCACCACCACCTCCTCCCAACAGGATCACCAGCCACCACCGGCCGTACTAAAGGAAGTGGCTCTATGTAGGGATGGAACATAGCAACTACACCAGCTGGGACACACCTAGCCAACTGTGAGTATTGAAGGCTGTTTTAGGGTGTTTGAAGACTTTGAGGGTGTTTAAGGCTACTTTAGGGTGTTTTAAGGCTGTCTTAGGGTATTTTTAGGCTGTTTTAGATTGTTTAAGGCTATTTTAGGGTGTTTGAAGAATTTTAGGATGTTTAAGGCAGTTTTAAGCTATTTTAAGGGTGTTTAAGACTGTTTTAGTGTTTTTAGGGTTATTTTAAGGCTATTTAAGGGTGTTTAAGACTGTTTTAACTATTTTAGGCTATGTTAGGGTGTTTTAAGGGTGTTTCAAGATATTTACAGTACATGCACACACCATCGCTCCATCAGTGCTTCATCTACTCGCTTTGTGTGTTTTTTATGATTCAGTGACAAAGTGACTAACTGTTTTCAGGGACACTGGGTACGAGTTGGTAACAGTTGTTTCAGTATTGGTATAACTGTAATCCGGATTTGAGCTCCACGAACAACAACAAAACCACAGTGCGCTACAAGAATGGAGGGAAGAAGCTGTGACCGGGCCAAACCACTCACGCACGAAGAGAGAATATTGATTCTCAATCTTGTAAAGAGAATAAAGACTTGCAAGACCGCTCAACAAACCCAGCTAGCCTTCACAAGAAAAAAATTAGCTTGGGAGGCGATCACCAAGTCATTTAATGCCATTAACATTTTTTTATATTAAGATATTTATAGCTAAATAAAAATTCAAGATTTTAGCATCAGCTGGTGCTTAGAGAAAATGACAATGTGAAAAGAGGCAGGCTCAGGTAGTGAGTAACAAGCCCACATGTGATCAGAGTTATTGAATATCTGTGTTCTCAAGCATTCCTTATTGAAACCTGGCTTGCCACACACTTAAATAATTTTCTTCTTTTCAAGTTTTGTATATGTATAGCAGTTCTGAATGTTTATTGTTGTTGCTCAATTTCACTATGTGTTTATAACAGGTTTATTCAACAACTTTACAGACTGCAGTGTTTTCATAATTTCCAGAATTCTTAACTTTCTTTTTTTTCTGTATCCTTCCATTATCCCTAAAGTGGTAATTTATCATGTGTTCGGAAATCACTGTCTTACAAAATCTATATCAAGAAACAGTGGTAATTCATTACAAGAGTTGAGAAATTTGTATTCTTTGGGATCTGCTAGACCACAATTTGTATGCATATCATTAAAAATTCCATAGTTAACACATTAGTATAGTCAATCATGAATTACATTAATCATGGCCTGAAATGGTTTGGATACAGGACTATACATCTTGAGAACTACCTACAATACTGTCAGTATACCTAGACTTAAATCCTTGCACATCACACCCAACTCAGTGAAAAGTTATCTGTTGACTTAGCTTTAACATTATTGCACTCAATGCTTATGTCACTCACTCTGAATTTATGGCCTCCGCACACTGAAACACTAAGGTCTCTCTCTCTCTCTCTCTCTCTCTCTCTCTCTCTCTCTCTCTCTCTCTCTCTCTCTCTCTCTCTCTCTCTCTCTCTCTCTCTCTCTCAGATATTAATCCAGTTTTATTTATTTCAGATTGTGTTAAGAATATGAAGAAAGACAGACCAAGACAAGAAGAAGAGGAGGAAGAAGAAGAAGAAGAAGAAGAAGAAGAAGAAGAAGAAGAAGGAAGAGGTGGAGAAGAGGAGAAGAAGAAGAAGAAGAGAAAAAGAAAAGGTAAAATAATAAATATTGTCATTTTATAAATTTTTGCTATTTCTCTCTCTCTCTCTCTCTCTCTCTCTCTCTCTCTCTCTCTCTCTCTCTCTCTCTCTCTCTCTCTCTCTCTCTCTCTCTCTCTCTCCCTCCCTCCCTCCCTCCTCCTTCCTCCTCCCTCCTCCTCCTCCTCCTCCTCCTCCTCCTCCTCCTCCTCCTCCTCCTCCTCCTCCTCCTCCTCCTCCTCCTCCTCCTCCTGTACTAATACTATTACTATTATTACTATCCCATTGTGACCTGTGTGACCTCTGATCTTTGCCACAGGACTCCCTGGACTGCGACTTCACTGTGACCCGAGAGGAGGTGGCCACTCAAAGCTGAGGTCACACGGCTTCCTTCCTTATGCAGGTCAGTGGTGTGGTGTGTGGTGTGAAGTGTGGTTAGGTTAGGTTGGGCTGGATAAGATTTTGAGGACATTTTGAGGCAGTTTGGCATGTTTGATGGGTATTTTAAAATAGTTTGGCATGTTTTAAGGGCATTTTAGACAGTGGCATGTTCTAAGGGCATTTTAGACAGTTTGGTATGTTTTGAGGACATTTTAGACAGTTTGGCATGTTTTGAGGGTATTGTAAGACAGTTTAGAGACCATGTTAAGACAGTTTGGTATGTTTTGAGGACATTTTGTTACAATTTGGCAGGTTTTGAGGGCAATTTATAACAGTTTGGCTGGTTTTGAGGGTATATTAAGACAATTTGGGAGGTTTTAAGGGAAATTGAAGATAGTTTGGCAGGTTTCAAGGCCATTTTAAGACAGTTTGGCAGATTTTGAGTGCAATTTAAGACAGTTTGGCAGGTTATGAGGATATATTAAGAGTTTGACATATTTGAGGGCATATTGAGACAGTTTGGCATGTTTTAAGGGCATTTTAAGACAGTTTGTTTGGTTGAGTTGCGTTCAGTTCAGTTTACAACATAGTGAAGGTGACTCAATGTAAACAGTGCATCTCTCATTACAGGAAAGTCAAGCCAAGCCAAGACAAGCCACGCCACAACACAACACAAGCCTTCTACAACACCTACAGCCATCAGCAACACCCAGGGTACAAGACAACACCTAAGCCATGAAGAAGAGTTAGGATAGATTAGCAGTTTGTCATGTTTTTTTTTTTTTTCTTTTAAGGACATTTTAAGACAGTTTGGCATGTTTTTATGGTATTTTAAGATTATTTGGCATGTTTTTGATGGCATTTGAAGAAAGTTTGGCTGTGATAATACCATTTTATTGACATTAGGAAGGGTGTATGGAGGTGACAATATCAATGGGCACAGTTTTCACTATTTTAATCCCCACATGAGTTTGTGAAGCAAGTGTTGGATTCTCAGGACAAAGATGCAGTGTGCTTGTTAAGAGATTCACTCAGCGCTCACTCAATCATTCACTTACTGAGCTCAGAAGGAATGAAGAATGTGCATTGTTGCTGCTTGTGTGTCAGTCAAAGGGCTATATTCACAAACAATTTACTCTCACCACGACTGCTTTCCAAGGCCACAGAGATGACTGGCAGGGTTTTCAAGAGTGTTTCTCCAGTTAATAATGTAGAAATGTAGTCACTCTGCCTCTAGAACCATAAAAACACGATTAAAAACGGTTTATTCTCCACCATGACTATTTTCCAAGGCCAGAAATGATTGGCAGGGTTTTCAAGAATGTTTCTCCAGTTAATATTGTAAAAATCTTGT
>NC_059265.1:2868963-2874512 GCF_017591435.1 Portunus trituberculatus
AGAAAAAACGTTATAATACTTGCAGTGACTTTAACGTTATTTTTCGGTAAACCAAAACACAGCTGGACTCGATTCTATTGTGGTTTAGAAATTAGTTTACTTTACTAATAACAAATCAGATATCAGAAAAGTGCCAACTTCACTAAATAAGTAGAAATATTTCAATCCTTAAGGCGAAATATGTTCTTTATCAATATTTGTGAGTGACCCCAACACCCCCATTTCGGTATTGGGAATATAATACTACATGTTATTTTTCATTTTCTTTACCATTTCATATTTTATTTATTTTATTTCAATGTTATTTTGAATTTTATAAGAAGTTTGAGTGATAGAGGAAGTGTATACAATGATGTCGACATTTTGCGTAGAAGAAGAAGAAGGAGAAGATCCGCCATTGTTAGCTTTGTTTTGAGATTTACAGTTTTTGAACATTTGTGGAGCAGGTGAGTTATTCCCAAGTGTGTGCGTGTACATGCTTATTATCTAAAGTATGTAGAGTTAGTGAGACGTGCCAATTAAGGTGAAAAAAGTCTGGTAAAGTGAAAATAAGTGCGTCTTTATAAGCAAACTTTTGGGTTTTGTTGCCTCATATTTGCGGTGGTCATTCCTGCCCTCCTACGCATTGTCACGCCCCCATATTGCCTCCATAGATAGCTTATGCACCCATACACCTCCCATGCGCGGGATAGTTTGATAGTTGAAGCGGTTACTGAGATATGGTGGTGTTCTTGTGTTAGGCAGTGTCCGCCATCCTGCCTTCCACATCGGCCCTCTCTGTGTTAACTATTTTCAGTTTTTCTTATTTACTACGCCTTGTCACGCCTCCATATTGCCTCCGTAGATAGTTTGTGGATCCATACACCTCCCATATGCGTGATAGTTTGATAGTTGAAGTAGTGAGATATGGTGGTGTTATAGTGTGGTAGGCAGTGTCCTTCAACCTTTCCTACGCCTTGTCACGCCTCATTTATACTATTACTACCACCACCACTACCACTACTACAACAACTACCACTATTCCAGAGGTGCACCATGGCTTGCCACAATGTCACAATGGGTTCTTGGAGAGCCGCTGCTGTTGACTTGCTGCATGTCTCCTCTCTGCGGCAAAACTCCAAATACTCCACTCACCAAGTTCCAGAGGGAGAGGTGGGTGTGGGAAAGGTGTCCTCAGGTGTGCTGTGAGTGTGGTGTGTGTGTAAGTGTGTTTTTTGTACGTTTTTGTAATGTCAACTATAGCTACCTATGTATAGTGGTTTTTTTTTTTTTTTGGTGTGGGTTGGCTAGGGTAAACTTATTGTGGGCGTTTTCCAGGTGTGATTTAAGGGTTGTT
Organism: Portunus trituberculatus; assembly: GCF_017591435.1. Taxonomy (NCBI): domain Eukaryota; kingdom Metazoa; phylum Arthropoda; class Malacostraca; order Decapoda; family Portunidae; genus Portunus; species Portunus trituberculatus. Next base: position 2,870,300 of record NC_059265.1, read on the forward strand.
TGTGGAGTGTGTGTGTGTGTGTGATGCAATATTTTTAGGTAATTTTTGGTGCGTTTTGGTTAGGTAATGTTTGTCTTGTTTCCTTTCTCTCCACAGGTTACCTCCAGGCTTTTCCTTCCATAGACTATTTCCTCCATGTTTCCTCCACCTTCCCTCCAATTTTGACTCTCCTATCTCACTTCTATCATAGTCAAAATAGTACTTTTCTAAATCTCACTTCAAAACCTGACAATTTTTCTCATTTTTCCCTCCACCACCTCCTTTTCTTTCCTCCATATCTCCCTCCACACACCAAGCTGTGTACTGTGCTGGTGTGTGCAGGTGTGGAAAGGTTTCCGCAGTGTGTAAATGTGTGTGTTTTAGTGTAAGCTACTATATATTTTTGGGTGTGTGTTTTGCATTTGCCAGTGTTTGCAAAGGGTTGTTTGTGGTTTGTTGGTGTGTGCAGGTGTGGGAATGGTGTGTGCTGGTGTGCTGTGTGTTTGGTGAGTGTCGGGTGTGTGAAAGCGTGTTTTCCTTACAATTTTGTCTCATAAACCTCAATTTTTAACTTGTTTTGGCCGGAAAATATTGTGTACTTTTAAAATCCTCCTAATACCACCACCACCACCACCACTGTCCAACCACACCCACAACCACCACAAACAACCAACATTACCACATCAGATGCTCACAAAACCACACCATTTCACTACCACCACTAGTACTATTATAACCACCACCACCTCCTCCCAACAGGATCACCAGCCACCACCGGCCGTACTAAAGGAAGTGGCTCTATGTAGGGATGGAACATAGCAACTACACCAGCTGGGACACAGCTAGCCAACTGTGAGTATTGAAGGCTGTTTTAGGGCTGTTTGAAGACTTTGAGGGTGTTTAAGGCTACTTTAGGGTGTTTTAAGGGCTGTCTTAGGGTATTTTAGACTGTTTTAGATTGTTTTAAGGCTATTTTAGGAGTGTTTGAAGAATTTTAGGATGTTTAAGGCAGTTTTAAGCTATTAACATAAGGGTGTTGACCTCCTCGTTTTGAGATTGTAGTACTTTTTGGCAAGCTGTGTGTTTGTAACTAACCAAGACATGCTGAAGGAAAAATCATGATAACTTGCATCCTCCTAATGACGTGACCACTGGGGAGATTTGAATGTCGTTGCTATAAATAGGTCCTCCCACTTCTGCTTACTGTAAGAACACTTTTCTAAACTCAATTTGCTCAGCATGTTTAAGATACAGGCCATCAAAGACAGATCACCAAACATGATCCACTGGGCGGTAATTGGTTAAGACTGTTTTAGTGCTTTTAGGGTTGTTTAAAGGCTATTTGAGGGTGTTTTAGGGTGTTTAAGACTGTTTTGGCTATTTTAAGGCTATGTTAGGGTGTTTTAAGGGTGTTTCAAGATATTTTACAATTTTTGCTCCTACGATAGCAATACACCATCGCTCCATCAGTGCTTCATCTTCTCGCTTTGTGTGTTTTTTATGATTCAGTGACAAAGTGACTAACTGTTTTCAGGGACACTGGGTACGGTGGCTTGGGGAGAGGGACCGTGTGGCCTGAGGGGAGGGTGGTGGCCGGTGGGCAGTGTGTTACTGACCAGTGTGGTGTAATGGTGTTGTCATTGTCACCCTTGAGGAATTCTGAGGGTGAGCTGGCTCTATTAGATGAATTACAGGATTCTGAGGACAATGAGAGTCAATCAGAAGGACTCATTAGTGACTCACATGAGGAATATTTGCCAGAAAAGGACAGTGAGGCCAGGAGCTCCCAGGAAGAAAGTGATGGAAGTGGTGAGGATGACAATTAAGGAGATGGAAAGCATAGATGTTGACAGTATGGCATGTGACTGGCAGCAAGGATGAATTAAGGAGATGGAAAGAATGAAAAAGAAGAAGACAGAATTAGGATGACAATAATGGAGATGGAATGTATGTTGATTTAGAAGAATGTACAGTTTTAAATGTGGACACAATGTGGAATGAATGAGAGATATGAAAGTATATATGTTGATTTAAGTACAGTTTTAAATGTGGACAGAAGTGTGGGGATGAGGATTAAGAGATGAAAGTATCTATGTTGATTTAGAAATGTAAGGTTTAAAATGTTGACATGGAATGTGGAGGATGACAATTAAGATAGACATTTATGTTGATTTAGAAAGTGCAGTTTTAAATGTCAACACAAAAGGTGGTTAATAACATAATGTTGACAGTACTCATGTGATCATGTGCTGAAGGGCAGGAGATCACTTATCAAGCAAATCTGGAAAGTATGGGATTGGTTGCATCAACAATAATGAGATGATAGTGAATGTATCCAAGATTATTTATACAGTAAATATTGGTACAGAATGCCAACATACTTGAAATACGTTGCAAAATTGACTGCATGTGTCACCAGATCAGTGGTGCAGGTCATGTTCTGTATTGCTGAAAAAAGGTGGTTTCAACAGTAATGAGATACTAATGCATGATAAGTAGACATATCCAAGATCTGTACATATATATTGATAATAATCAACATACTTGAAATGCAATTGCATCATCTCATACACATTTTGTCAGCAGCTGGAAATCACTTCTTGTCATCGTGCTGCTGTTTCAGTCATCCTGCATCAATGAATGTATTCCTGTCTTCATATGTTTGCAACTGCACAAACATGCATCTTACCTTCAATGGTGGGCTGAGGACCTCACTGTGCAAGACATGAAATCTGTTTCAGCTCCAGTGTTTTCATTGCGTGTCTCTTGTGACCCTAAACATCAGATAATAAATGCAGCCATCATGACCATTAACCTGTCAATATGATGGGTAAATCAAAATTTATCCAGGTGTTGTTGTATTAAATTATTTTCATGATTTATTTTTCTTGCTCTACAAACCAATATGTATTAGTAGGAACTGTGGCACTGTCCAAATGAAGTGGTCCTCAGTTTTCCTCGTTTCCCAGCTCCACCCTCACAGCTCTCACTCAGCCGACATGACATCTATTGAAAATATGATAACCAAAACATTGAAGTAATGCAGTTCACAACCTGCACAGTGGGACATCTTGCCTCAAACTGAATTCAAATTCATACCGCAAGTCTCAAGGCCACCGTGATTGGTTGAATAAATTATGATTTTTTTTTTCATTGGCTGCCGGTTCACTTTCAAACAGTAACCAATCAGCGAAACAATCTCAAACAAACGAGTCACTAATGTTGTCGCTAGCCGCTGCCCTGGGTCGAGCAGCTCTCCAGTCTGTCTCTGTTCTATTGGAGTGAGATCGCCAAAATACGATTAAATTTTGAAATTTATCACCATTATAAATAGGTTGCGCCTTATAAATATGGGATTAAAAATACTCGTAATGAGAGCTCTATCTCATGAGGTGGGTAAAAACATTTAGTGGAATGTGGTGAAACACTGGAATAATACCGTTTTTTGTATGTTTTTGTAATGTCAACTATAGCTACCTATGTATAGTGTTTATTTTTTTGGTGTGGGTTGGCTAGGGTAGACTTATTGTGGGTGTTTTCCAGGTGTGATTTAAGGGTTGTTTGTGGAGTGCAGGTGTGTGTGTGTGTGTGTATGTATTTACCTAGTTGTAGTTTTACAGGGCCTGGGCTTTATGCTCGTGTGGTCCCGTCTCCATATCTAGACTTATCTAATTTTTCTTTAAAACTATGTACACTCTTTGCTGACACCACTTCCTCACTCAAACTGTTCCAAGTCTCAACACATCTTTGCGGGAAACTAAATTTTTTAACATCTCTCAGACATCGTCCTTCCTTAGTTTCTTACTATGCGATCTTGTGCTTCTAAAGTCATATTCTTCTCTCAGGATCAGTTTCTCATTATCCACTTCATCCATTCCGTTAATCAATTTATAAACTTGTATCAGATCCCGTCTCTCTTCTCTGCTCCAAGGTTGGTAGATCCATTGCCTTTAGTCTCTCCTCATATGCCATCCCTTTAAATTCTGGAACCATTCTTGCAGCCATTTTTGTAGTCTCTCTAATTTTCTTATGTGTTTTTTTTTATGGGAGTCCACACAACTCCTGCATATTCCAATCTAGGTCTTTTTTTAGTACTTATCAATTTCTTCTTCATTTCCTTGTCCATATAGTGAAATGCTACTCCAATATTCCTTAGCAAATTATACGTCTCTCTGAAAATTCTATCAATATGGCTTGTGTGTGTGTGTGTGTGTGTGTGTGTGTGTGTGTGTGT
>NC_059265.1:2875012-2880822 GCF_017591435.1 Portunus trituberculatus
AGGAGTGGATAGGGCATTGAGTCAGATTTAGGAGATCATTGATGAATAATAGAAAGAGAGTGGGTGATAGGACAGAACCCTGTGGAACACCACTGTTGATAGTTTTAGGGAAGAACAGTGACCGTCTACTACAGCAGCAATAGAACGATCGGAAAGGAAACTGGAGATGAAGGTACAGAGAAGGATAGAATCCGTAGGAGGGTAGTTTAGAAATTAAAGATTTGTGCCAGACTCTATCGAAGGCTTTCGATATGTCAAGGCCGACAGCAAAGGTTTCACCGAAGTCCCTAAAGAGGATGACCAAGATTCAGTTAGGAAAGTAAGAAGATCACCAGTAGATCTGCCTTTACGGAAACCATACTGGCAATCAGAGAGAAGGTTGTGAGCTGATAGATGCCTCATTATCTTCCTATTAAGGATAGACTCAAAGGCTTTAGAAAGGCAGGAAATCAAAGCTATAGGGCGGTAGTTAGAAGGATTGGAGTGGTCACCTTTTTAGGGACAGGTTGAATGTGAGCAAACTTCCAGCAAGAAGGATAAATAGAAGTAGAGACACAGATGAAAGAGTTTGACCAGGCAGTGAGCGAGTTCAGGCACAGTTTTGAGAACAACAGGAGGGACTCCATCCGGACCGTAAGCCTTCCGAGAATCAAGGCCAGAGAGGGCCAGGAAAACGTCTTTATAAAGAATTTTAATTTTAGGGATGAAGTAGTCAGAGGGTGGAGGAGTAGGAGGAATATGCCCAGAATCATCCAAAGTTGAGTTGGTAGCAAAGGTTTGAGCGAAGAGTTCAGCTTTAGAAAAGAAGAGACAGCTGTAGAGCCATCTGGATGAAGTAAAGGAGGGAAAGACGAAGAAGTAAAGTTGTTAGAGATATTATTGGCTAGATGCCAGAAATCTCGAGAGGAGTTAGAATTGGAAAGACTTTGACATTTTCTATTGATGAAAGAGTTTTTAGTAAGTTGGAGAATAGATTTGGCATGATTACGGGCAGAAATATATAGGGCATGAGTTTCAGCAGTTGGATGGCTACGGAACCGTTTGTGAGCCGCCTCTCTATCATTGACAGCACGAGAACAAGCAGAGTTAAACCAAGGCTTTTTAGCTTTAGGGTTAGAGAAAGTATGAGGAATGTATAGCTCCATGCCAGAGATAATCACCTCTGTTATGCGCTCGGCACAAGAGAAGGATCTCTGACATGAAAACAATAATCATCCCAAGGAAATCAGAATAGTACTGCCTTAGTTCCTCCCACTTAGCAGAGTTAAAATGCCAGAAGCACCTCCGCTTAGGCGGGTCCTGAGGCTGCACTGGAGTGATAGAACTGGTAACGGAAATTAGATTGTGGTCGGAGGAGCCCAACGGAGAGGAAAGTTTAACAGAGTAAGCAGAAGGGTTGGAGGTTAGGAAAAGATCAAGAATGTTGGGCGTGTCTCCAAGGCGGTCAGGAATACGGGTAGGGAACTTCACTAGCTGCTCTAGGTCATGAAGGATAGCAAAGTTGAAGGTTTGTTCACCAGGTTGGTCAGTGAAAGAAGATGAAAGCCAAAGCTGGTGGTGAACATTGAAATCTAAAATGGAGATCTCAGCAAAGGAAAGTGAGATAAGATGTGCTCCACCTTGGAAGTCAAATAGTCAAAGAATTTTACATAGTCAGAGGAATTAGGTGAGAGGTATACAGCACAGATGAATTTAGTTAGAGTGACATTGAAGTCTTAGCCAGATGGTAGAAAATTCTGAAGATTCAAGATTGTGGGCACGAGAGCAAGTGGTGTCGTTACGCACGTATGCGCAACATCCAGCTTTGGATTGAAAATGAGGATAGAGCAAGTAGGAGGGAACAGAAAAGGGCTGCTGTCAGTAGTCACAGACAACTGTGTTTCAGTTAGGAAGAAGATGAGGTTTAGTAGAGGAGGTGGTGTTCCACAGATTGAAAATTAGAACGAAGGCCACGAATGTTGCAGAAATTGATAGTGAAAGTATTAGATGAAGTGTCAAGACACCCAAGGTCGACAGCAGAGGGCAGTCCGACCTGGGGACATTTATGGTCCCCTCCCCAGAGGGGGACTCCGAGGCAGGGCGTGGTGAAGCCATTATTAAATTTTGATTTGAAGAGTGTAAAAGTGTAAGGTGTTGTAGTGTAGTGTAGGAAGTAGTAGAAGTTGTCTTTAGAGGGCAGGCTGCAGCTGCTCAATTGTATAAATGAGACCACAAAGGGAACCGGGAAGAGAGGACACGGGGAATCACTCAGTCTGCAGCACTGCCTACATCCCCGTAAGTACCTCTCCTGGAGTATTCCACCGGGCGGCAGGTGACTACTGCATATGGAGGAAAGAAAAGGAGGTGGTGGAGGAAAAATGAGAAAAATTGTCAGGTTTTGAAGTGAGATTTAGAAAAGTACTATTTTGACTATGATAGAAGTGAGATAGGAGACTCAAAATTAGAGGGAAGGTGGAGGAAACATGGAGGAAATAGTCTACTGAAGGAAAAGCCTGGAGGTAACCTGTGGAGGAAACAAGACAAACATTACCTAACCAAAACGCACCAAAAATTACCTAAAAATATTGCATCACACACACACACACACACACACTCCACAAACAACCCTTAAATCACACCTGGAAAACGCCCACAATAAGTTTACCCTAGCCAACCCACAAAAAAAAAAAAAAAAAACACTATACATAGGTAGCTATAGTTGACATTACAAAAACGTACAAAAAACACACTTACACACACACCACACTCACAGCACACCTGAGGACACCTTTCCCACACCCACACACACTCACCTCTCCCTCTGGAACTTGGTGAGTGGAGTATTTGTGGAGTTTTGCCGCAGAGAGGAGACATGCAGCAAGTCAACAGCAGCGGCTCTCCAAGAACCCATTGTGACATTGTGGCAAGCCATGGTGCACCTCTGGAATAGTGGTAGTTGTTGTAGTGGTGGTGGTGGTGGTAGTAATAGTATAAATGAGGCGTGACAAGGCGTAGGAAAGAGTGAAGGACACTGCCTACCACACTATAACACCACCATATCTCACTAACCACTTCAACTATCAAACTATCACGCATATGGGAGGTGTATGGATCCACAAACTATCTACGGAGGCAATATGAGGGCGTGACAAGGCGTAGTAAATAAGAAAAACTGAAAATAGTTAACACAGAGAGGGCCGATGTGGAAGGCAGGATGGCGGACACTGCCTAACACAAGAACACCACCATATCTCAGTAACCGCTTCAACTATCAAACTATCCCGCGCATGGGAGGTGTATGGGTACATAAGCTATCTATGGAGGCAATATGGGGGCGTGACAATGCGTAGGAGGGCAGGAATGACCACCGCAAATATGAGGCAACAAAACCCAAAAGTTTGCTTATAAAGACGCACTTATTTTCACTTTACCAGACTTTTTCACCTTAATTGGCACGTCTCACTAACTCTACATACTTTAGATAATAAGCATGTACACGCACACACTTGGGAATAACTCACCTGCTCCACAAATGTTCAAAAACTGTAAATCTCATAACAGAGCTAACAATGGCGGATCTTCTCCTTCTTCTTCTTCTACGCAAAATGTCGACATCATTGTATACACTTCCTCTATCACTCAAACTTCTTATAAAATTCAAAATAACATTGAAATAAAATAAATAAAATATGAAATGGTAAAGAAAAATGAAAATAACATGTGTATTATATTCCCAATACCGAAATGGGGGTGTTGGGGTTACTCACAAATCTTCATAAAAAAACATATTTCGCCGTAAGGATTGAAATATTTCTACTTATTTAGTGAAGTTGGCACTTTTCTGATATCTGATTTGTTATTAGTAAAGTAAACTAATTTCTAAACTACAATAGAATCGAGTCCAGCTGTGTTTTGGTTTACCGAAAAAATAACGTTAAAGTCACTGCAAGGAATATAACGTTTTTTTTTTTTTTATTAGCACGCCTAGGATTGTTTTGGTGCTTGATATAACACTTAAAAGATATGAAAAACATGATTCAAGTAACAATATTCCATAAAGTTTAGTCTACCTATTCGTATTTTCAATTTCAAAATTTTGAATGGTAACAAAATAGAAAACAAAAATCTTTATATGACAAAGAATCTGTGTTTTCTTTATTCGGCTGGAAAGCGAAAATTTGTGTTATTCAGAAAATGTAATATAACGTAGTTTGGGTGAGCTTTCCATCTCGACATTGTGGTGTGTTTGTCACCCGTTAATTGGACACAAACACCTTCCTTTCCACCGCTTTCAATAAAAAAAACCACCCGGTAGGAATATTATATTTTGATTATTAGTTACACTATTTATCGCGCCTAAAAGTGTAGTGTATACTAGTCTGGGAGCCGTTTTTCTTGTGGCGATTTTTTAAATGAATTATCTACGTCAATATTGAACCCACGGGGGGCGCCTCACCCCTGCCTTCCCCATGGACAGTCCAGCAATGTCTGCTTCCACTCCCCCTGTGTTTCCAGACCCAGAGAGTGAAGCAAAGCCAGAATCAACCACCACACTAGATAAATAGCCATTACTGTGGTAAATAAGGCGATGGTTGTGTATATGTACCCCAGTTAACACCGCCCGCCGCCCACCTCACCCACACCCACAGCCCGCCCCAACATTTCCTTCAATTCTCACTGTTTTCTGCTGCTGCTGCGCGCCTCAAATGCATAGCAGGGACAAAAGAGGAGCGAGTAGTAGTAGTAGTAGCAGGAGCAGCAGTGTTATTATTATTACTATGAGGGTTAATGTGTGTGTGGGGGCGGGCTGTTTTATGTAAAATTATCCCTCTCTCTCTCTCTCTCTCTCTCTCTCTCTCTCTCTCTCTCTCTCTCTCTCTCTCCATGAAGGCCACAGAGGTGACTAGGTAGAGTGTTCCTGCTGTTAATAATTTAGAAATGTTGTTAATCTCTCACTGGAACCTTAAAAACAATAACAACTTCAACTATACTCTATTGATGAAGGTTAGACACACAACCCGTCACTTCAGAGGAGCTTGGCGGTGTCTTATGGTGTGGCTTGACAATGTTAGGGCTGGATATGTCACTAAGCCCTTCTCTCTCTCTCTCTCTCTCTCTCTCTCTCTCTCTCTCTCTCTCTCTCTCTCTCTCTCTCTCTCTCTCTCTCTCTCTCTCTCATCGGTAAAGTTAGTCACTTTGAAGGTAAAAATGTGTCCCAGTAATGAAGATGTTAAAATAGTGAAGACTGTGGCCATTAATCTTGTCCTCCATACACCCTTCCTAATGTCAATAAAATGGTCTAATGGCACACAAATCTGAAGGTAAAATGTGTCCCAGTAATGAAGATGTTAAAATAGTGAAGACTGTGGCCATTAATCTTCTGTCCTCCATACACCCTTCCTAATGTCAATAAAATGGTCTAATGGTATACAAATCTCAAGGTAAAAATGTGTCCCAGTACTGAAGGGGTTAAAATAGTGAAGACTGGCCATTAATCTTTTGCCCTCCATACACCCTTCCTAATGTCAATAAAATGGTTTAATGGTGCACAAATCTCAAGGTAAATATGTTTCCCAGTACTGAAGGACTTAAATTAGTGAAGACTGGCCATTAATCTTCTGTCCTCCATACACCCTTACTAATGTCAATAAAATGGTCTAATTGTACACAAATCTCAAGGTAAAAATGTGTCCCAGTAATGAAGGGGTTGAAATAGTGAAGACTGTGGCCATTAATCTTCTGCTCTCCATACACCCTTCTTAATGTCAATAAAATGGTTTAATGGTACACAAATCTCAAGGTAAAAATGTGTCCCAGTAATGAAGGGGTTA
>NC_059265.1:2881322-2935540 GCF_017591435.1 Portunus trituberculatus
AATATGAACACTCCCTATGAAATGAGACGTTTTCAGTATTCTCCGCCAGTTTTTTCTCTCTCGTTAATGGCCATAGTCTTCACTATATTAATCCCTATGTAAGTTTGTGAAGCTGTATAAAATCACCCAGTAGTAAGCATATAGCATGGATATCGTAATGTGTCACGGTACTGAAAGGGTTAGCTATCCATTCACTCGTGTGAGCCACCACTAGTTTGCCTCCTAATTCCTTCTCCACCTCCCTCCGTCTCAGTCATTACAACTCAATTCAACTCAAGCTTCCTTAGAAAAGTGATCCGTTCATGATACGTTTTTACTCTTCATTTTTTTAATATTGATTAGTTGATTTGCAGGCATGGTTCACTTGAGAGAGAGAGAGAGAGAGAGAGAGAGAGAGAGAATTATTATTACCTATTATAATCAATTTCCCGTTAATGATACGTTTTTCTTTTATCTTTATTCGTTGATTTACAGGTAGGGTTTACTTAGAGAGAGAGAGAGAGAGAGAGAGAGAGAGAGAGAGAGAGAGAGAGAGAGAGAATTATTATCTATCATAATCATTTACAACGAAGGAAGCTTCAAAATGTTACAACAAAATTTAAAAAAAAATCCTGTATTATTCTAAATACTACACGGAAGATAAGAATGATTGATAAAACAAACATATGCAATTGAGTTTGTGTAATAACGGTTGGTTTGGAAGGCGTTAAAGAGCGTGGCTAGTTTATATCCAGGTGGTGGACCAGTGGTTCGGTTCACCGGCAGCGTTTCATAATGTTCGTTTGGCCTCAAATTGCTCTTTCCTTATCGGCAGGTTTTTTTTTTTTTTTTTTTTTGGGGGAGGGTAGACGAGAACGAAGCAAGATCAGTAGCTCAGGATGGCAGTGAGAGCAGTAGTACTTCAGACACCACGCCTGCTACATCTTTCAGTCTCCACGCCACCACCGACCCCTCGAGTCTACGCAGCCCAGTGGCCGTGTGTGTCTTGGCGTTGGGCGTGACGTGCAGCAACGGTGGTAATAGCAACGGGAAGCTTGATGCACAGCACAGCACAGCACAGCACAGCGGAGAGATTGGTGGTGTATGTAAATAAATAGTGTGCGTTGACTTGCTGTGATGATAGGAAGGAAGTTGTTAGTCAGTCAATAGAGGGTTGTTAGGAATTTTGACTGATAAAAGGATAACAGGATATGTGTAGGATGTGCACTGTGTCTAATGGAAGGTTAACTATACGGTGTCTGTCTGCTTGTATGTAACTAAGATGTATCGGGAACCATCGCTACGTATACTGTGTCTAATGGAAGGTTAACTATACGGTGTCTGCGTGTCTATGTAGGATGTATCCGGAACCATCGCTACGTATGAGTGTTAAATTTACTTGGTCATTCATTTACTAGTGCGGTTAGAGTAACGGGTTCAGAATAGATTTGGGTAATGACCGTGGCAAGTGAAGTGTTTTCGTGGTCATTGTAGTTGTGTAGGAAGGAAGAATTAGTTATCCTCTTCAGTACTGTGACGCATTTTCACCTTGAGACGTGTGTACGATTAGATAATTCTATTGTTACAAAGCGTGTATAGATGTCACAAGGTTAATGGCCTGTGTCTTCACTATTTTAATTCCTCGCGTAAGTTTCTGAAGTTGTATAAGATAAAGTACTAACGGAAGGAATATGAAAAAGCGTCTTGGTGCTGAAGAGATTAAACGTGTCGCGTTACTATAGAACTCCTTAAGTAAGTTGTATTTGAGGCTAAAATATTTCGGGTAAAAGTCGTTGTGGTTCCCTTGTTATACAATGGCTACCTCTGCGAAAAGAATGAGTGGACAGGATTTCTTAACGTGGATTTCTTAACGTAACGGGGCTGGTGTTTCAAGGTACGTGCATTAGAAACGAGATGTGGTAGTATAACGGTAAGTTTGGGGATATATTCTTGAAATTAGTTCTTAGTGGTAAGCGGGCGTAGATGTTTAAGAGGTTCAAGAGTGATGTAGGTAATTGGTAAACTCGGATACTAATGTTCATGTTCGATTTGTGGTGGTGGTGGTGGTGGTGGTGGGGTGGTGGTAGTATCAAGAATACGTAGAATGAAGAGTGAAAGGCTGATTGAGGCAGTGAAGGAGTGTTTAGGGCAATGTTGCCTGTTAGCTGTAGGGATAATTAGTGAACAAGTTCATTTTTTTGTTCATTTTGTCCATTACAGGAGTTGACGATCCAAAGGCCTGACTCCACAGCGGTAATGAGCCTTGTGTACCTTGCACTGTCTTCACTGACAACGCCCACTACTAACCCCTCTGCCTCCGCCACCGTTTCAAGATCAGGAAGGACTCTGCCTTGCATCGCGCACTGTGATGGTCGCCGCCCCGCCCCCCACCCGCCGCCGCCGCTGCTGCTGCTGCTGCTGCCGCTAAGGGAGAATAGTTTGTTGAGTGGATGACGGCGCGTTCACTGACCCTCTCCCCATCACCCTACCAACTCCGGCCACCCACCCCCCTGCCACCAGACACCTGCTACACCACCACTACCGCCGGCTCCGTCCAGTGAAAGATTCATCGCAGACCTGCCATTCAACGCCTGCCGCCGCCGCCGCCACCACCACCACCTCCTTATGGTGGTGTCACTGTACCTGGAGCTGTTGTCATGATTGAATAATAAATTGTGAAGAAATCTTTATTGTTTTGGAGAATTTCCTTTCCTGGGAATATTTGTGGCTGACTAGTCAGTAGTCGCCTCAGGCTGGCTTAGGTCACTGTCTGACACACCAATATTGCCTCCATCAACCTCCCACACTCACTCTAAACAATAACAGGCCAGAAATAAAAAACACGCTAACTAATTTCATGCTTTTTTTTTTATCATAGCAATACAAGAAAATGGAGAGATGAGCTAATGTGAAAATATTAAAATGTGGGGGTGAAAAAAAATGAGTAAATTAAGAAAAGACATTATTATCCTTGAAAAGTTATGGAAAAGTCCAAAAAAATATTGCATACCTGGCCAAAAAAACGGCAAAAATGGTCAAAAAAAAAAAAAAACAAAGCAGATCCCTAAATACTGCACTACTGGCCAAAAACCAGCAGAAAATGGTTAAAAAACTAGCCAAAACCCCCAAACTGACCCTAAATACTGCACTACTGGCCAAAAACCCATAAGAAATGCAGGAAATTCCCAAATGGACCCCAAAACACCCCAAATGGCCCTAAAAATGCAGAAAATGGACCTAAAAACCCCCACAAATGGCCCTAAAAATGTACTTAAGTCAAAAATACTCGAAAGAGTCTCCGGAGATTAGGCAGATCCATATTGGAGTTAAAATTAAATGCAAGAGTCTCCCTAGACTTTTATTTAACAATTCTTTACATTATTACATTGCCAGGAAGTCTACAAATATTTTAATAAAAAAAAAAAATTTATATATACAAAGAATACAGTGAAAAGTCTACACAAATTTTTAATCTATACAGATTCAACTTAGTATAAAAACTGAGCAAAATCTATACATAAAAAAATGAGCAAAATCTATACAGATTCAACAAAGTATAAAAACTGAGCAAAATCTATACATAAAAGTTAACACAAATTTTCAACTTAATATAAAATTGCAAAATTTTAAAACACTTTTCAACTTCACAAAATATTTTAAAACAATTCTTTCATGTTAACAATTATTCAAAGATAAAAATGTTTGGTTTTGAAGTGACACAATCTTACAAACTGTTTCAACAATCAGAGAGAGAGAGAGAGAGAGAGAGAGAGAGAGAGAGAGAGAGAGAGAGAGAGAGAGAGAGAGAGAGAGAGAGAGAGAGAGAGAGAGAGAGAGAGAGAGAGAGAGAGAGAGAGAGAGAGAGAGAGAGAGAGAAATCAAAATAAACAATCAAATAGTAATAACATACATGAAAACAATACATTTTAAAAACAACACACACACATTAATCTTGTGCCCTCCATACACCCTTGCTAATGTCAATAAAATGGTCTAATGGTACAAAAATTTCAAGGTAAAATGTGTCCTAGTACTGAAGGGGTTAAAATAGTGAAGACTGTTGCCATTAATCTTCTGACCACCATAGATCCTTGCTATTGTCAATAAAATGGTCTAATAGTATACAAATCTCAATGTAAAAATGTGTCTCAGTACTGAATTCATAGAAGCAATCTGCAGACTAAGATACACTCTTGATACACCCCTGACACCCTGACACACCCTCACCTCACACACACCTCCTAAAAACTTAACATACCCTTTCAAAAACCACAAAAAAGTGATTAACAAGCACAAACACACCCACACAGCACACTCTAAGGGTAAGTTCACACTACAAGCAGAGTGGGCAGAGTGGTTGCTAGCGGCAATAATTTTGACATTGTTTTGGACGTACAGACGCAAAATAATTATTGTGGCACATTTTTTGTGGGTGGGAAGCCAGCAGCCCTCCACGACTCCACCCACGGCCAAGGTGTCCACCAGTGTGAGCCTTTATTGCTGACAACAAAATGACAATCAATGACCAGACTGTGCATAGTTCTGGTACAATTTGACTCTTTATATTAATAGTCTGCTGAGAAAAGCTGATTTTGTGATATTCTGGTCCTAGACATGAAACAAAAACACACTTTTTTTTTTTCTACAGCTGTTCCTTCCCTTGAGGAAAAATGAAAGGAAGAGGAAAGAAAGAAAGAAGAGAGAGAGAAAAAGAGAGGAGAATGAAGTGATATTCTCGTCCTATACATGAAAGGAAAACACTTTTCTTTTTTCCACACCTGTTCCATCCGTTGAGGAAAAATTAAAGGAAACTGACGAAAAAAAAAAAAAAAAAAAAAAAAAAAGAGAGAAAAGAAGAGAGGAAAAGGAAGTGATATTCTGATCCTATATATGAAAGGAAAACACAAACCCTTTTCCTTTTTCCTACAGCTGTTCCATCTCTTGAGGAAAAATGAAAGGAAGAAGAGAAAATATAAAAGAACGAAGGAAGAGAGAGAAAAAGAGAGAAGGAAGTGATATTCTGGTCCTATACATGAAAGGAAAACACTTTTTTCTTATTTTCCTACAGCTGTTCCATCCCTTGAGGAAAAATGAAAGGAAGAAGAGGAAACATAAAAGAAAGAAGGAAGAGAGAGAGAAAGAGAGAAAAAAACACACTGTACAGATCAGTGAGCCCCACACACACACACACACACACACAATGACTTTACCAACAGAATTTCACGTTCCTTTATATATCGTCAAATTTTTTGTTGTCCTTCCAGGTAAACACTGTGGAATTTGACACTATTTATTTATTATTATTATTTTTTTTTATCATATTGTTGCCTGCCCGACCTGCTCTGTGGCTAAGAGGACACCCAGAATTCTTGAGTAGGTCACCCTGCTCTGCTTATTGTGTGAACACCTAACCGGACCGCTCTGCTTGTAGTGTGAGCATACCACACACACACACACACACACACACACACAGGAAGAGAGGAGAAGATATATTGAATCGTTGGAAGAGGCAAGAAGAAAAAATAATGAACAGTCTGAAGAGGAAAAGGAAAAGTTTTTTTGGAGAGTTATAGGAGAGAGAGTCAAAAAATGGTATGTGGAAAGAAGGAATGCAGAGGAACCCCTAGAGGGACCAGTAGGTGGACCGTAATGTATACTAATATAGATGGAATACTGTCAAGTAGATTAGAATTGCAAGCCTGATATAGTGTGTTTGACGGAGACAAAATTACATGAAAAAACAAAGGTAAATTTGGATAATAAATATAATATATGGAGAAAGGATAGAGAGGGTAAAGGTGGAGGAGGAGTTATGATTATGACGAAGAAGGAGATAAATGTGGATAAGGTTTGGTATGGGAAGAACAATGCAGAAGTGATAAGCATAAGGTTAAAAAGTGATGGAAAAGAATTAATAATCATGGTGACCTATGTACCTCCTAAAACAAATTCTTGGACATTAAGGAATACGACAATATGATCAAGGATACTTTACAGAGTTTGCAAAGTGGAAACTGGAAAAAGAAAGGTGATACTAGTAGGAGATTTTAATTGTAAAGAAGTGGATTGGGAAAATCTAGTAAGTGGTGTTGGAGAGGAAGCATGGGAGAGAGATTCCTTAATCTAATGATGGAAAATATGATGGAACAGAGGGTGAAAGAAAATACTCGATATAGAGGAGATGATGAACCCGCTAGACTGGATTTGGTGTTAACACGAGAAGTGTACCTATGTGCGGATATACAATATAAATGTCCATTGGGGAAGAGTGATCATGTGGTTATGGAGATGCAGATGGCAATAACACAGCGAAGGAGAGATGAGACATACAGGAGTGGTAGATTGAATTATAGTAAGATGAACACACAAAATTTGAACAATTATTTTAGAACATTAGATTGGGAGGAGATGTTACAAATCAGAGAAGTGCAAAAAAAATATGAGATTTTTATGAAATATTATAAAGAAGGAGTTATGAAATTTGTATCACAGTATAAACCGAGAGAGGAAGGAAGAAAGGATTGGTTTAATGCAACTTGTGTTAAGGCTAAAGAAATGAGAGATGTGGCTTGGAAAAGATAGAAAAGAACAGGAATATACTAAATAAGGAGAATTATAGAGTGGCGAGAAATGAGTATGTGAGGGTAAGGAGGAGGAAGAAAGAAAATTTGAAAAGATATTGTAGACAAGAGTAAGGAACATCCAAAATTGTTTTACAGGTTCATAAATGGTAAACTTAAAAGAGAGAGTCCATTGAAAGATTAAAAGGAGAGCAAGGGATAGTAGATGACCCTAGGAATATCGCGGAATTGCTAAATAATAGGTTTCAACAAGTATTTACTAAAGAAACAATGTTTGTAAAGCCTCAAAATGTAGAAGGAAATGTGCACATGGATGACATTAAGATACCTAAAAAGGAGTTATATAAAATGTTGGAGGAACTTAAAGATGATAAAGCGATGGGACCAGACGAAGTTTCAGGAAAATTATTGAAGGAATGTAGAGAAGAATTGATTGATCCATTATATGATATTATAAGGTGCTCATTAGAAACCGGGAAGTACCGGTGGAGTGGAAAAGAGCTGAAGTGGTGCCCATTTATAAGGGAGGCAGTAAGGAAGAGCCTCTTAACTATAGACCTGTGTCACTAACAATTGTGGTCGGTAAGATTTGTGAGAGGGTGATAAAGAAATATTGGATACGGTTCTTGGAGGATCATAAGTTATTATCGGATCATCAATTTGGCTTTAGGAAAAGGAGGTCATGTGTAACAAATCTACTGAGCTTTTATTTTGAGAGTGGTTGACAAAATACAAGAGAGAGAGGGATGGATGGACTGTGTATATTTGGATTTGAAAAAGCTTTTGACAAGGTACCTCACATGAGACTGCTATGGAAATTAAAGATTTATGGAGGACTGAAGGGAAAATTGTTAAAATGGATGGAAAACTATTTGAGATGGAGGGAGATGAGAACGGTAATAAGGGATGCAAAGTCGGACTGGTTGGTGGTGGAGAGTGGAGTCCCACAAGGTTCAGTGCTGGCACCTATACTTTTCCTTGTCTATATTAATGATATGCCAGAGGAGTAAACAGTTATATTAATTTGTTTGCGGATGATGCGAAATTGTGTAGGTGTGTGAAAAGTGAAAAAGATTGTGAAATTTAACAGGCAGATCTAGATAGGATTTGGGAGTGGAGCAAGAGGTGGGAGATGGAATTTAATCTGAACAAAAGTCATGTAATGGAGATGGGGAAGAGTGGAAGACGGCCAAGAGGGTCATATAAGATGGGTGAAGGAGTAGTGTTGAAAAAGGTGGAAAAGGAAAAGGATTTGAGAGTGATAATACAAGACCATGGGCAGTTTGAGGCTCATATTGACAAGATGTTTGGAGAAATATATAATTTGATTATAAATATTGGATTAGCCTTCCATTATATGGATAAAGATATGATGAAGAAATTAATTAGTACGGTAATTAGACCAAGATTGGAATATGCTGGGGTGGTTTGGTCCCCTTATAAAAAGAAGCATATAAGGAAGTTGGAGAGATTGCAGAGAATAGCAACAAAATGGTTCCGGAATTGGCAGAAATGACCTGAGAAAAGATTAAAAGAAATGAATTTGCTTACCTTGGAACAAAGAAGAGAAAGAGGAGATTTAATACAGGTTTATAAACTGTTGAGCAGTTTGGATGAAGTGGATAATGAGCAAATGATGTTGAGAGAGGAAAATTTAAATAGAACTACAAGATCGCATAGTATAAAGATAGCCAAGGGAATATGCTTGAAAGATGTGAAGAAATATAGTTTCCCACAGAGATGTGTGGAGGTGTGGAATGGTCTGAGTGAGGAGGTGGTGTCAGCGAGGAGTGTGCATAGTTTTAAAGGAAAGTTGGATGTGTGTAGACTGTAGATATGGAGATGGGGCCACACAAGTATAAAGCCCAGGCCCTGTAAAAATTACACACACACACACACACACACACACCAAACCTTAACCAATCTTGCCCACTCCCCACACACACACACACGGCCCGGTAGCTCAGTGGTTAGAGCGCTGGCTTCACAAGCCAGATGACCGGGGTTCGATTCCCCGGCCGGGTGGAGATACTTGGGTGTGTCTCCTTTCACGTGTAGCCCCTGTTCACCTAGCAGTGAGTAGGTACGGGATGTAAATCGAGGAGTTGTGACCTTGTTGTCCCGGTGTGTGGTGTGTGCCTGGTCTCAGGCCTATCCCAAGATCGGAAATAATGAGCTCAGAGCTCGTTCCGTAGGGTAACGTCTGGCTGTCTCGTCAGAGACTGCACCAGATCAAACAGTGAATTACACACACACACACACACACATATACACACATTTCACCAGATCCTAATGCACACTGCCACACAGCCTCACCTCACTTCAAAACACAAAAAAATCTTCACATAAACAAATTCACAGTATAAAACACAAACTTATTTCAAAACCCAACCCCAAAAAACTTTCCAAACACACACACACACACACATTTCCAGCACCTTGCCACAGAAATTCAGTATTTTATGAGACCTTCCAAGACAGTGGTTCCCAAACTGGGGTAAATTATCCCTTGGGAGCAGCTTAACAATTTTGGGTGAGAAATAAAGCTGACAGAAAAATAAATAAATAAATAAGAATTCTGAAAATGAAGAAAACCTTGCAGTGCCTCCCATTACAATTACTGTTACCTTAGTCTTAGTGGGCAAAGTTGTAACCTAAATAATCATTCTGTGTAAGGGATAATGTGGCATGTTAACCCCTTCAGTACTGGGACACATTTTACCTTGAGATCTGTGTACCATTAGACCATTTTATTCACTTTAAGAAGGGTCTATGGAGGGCACAAGAATAATGGCTATAATCTTCACTATCTTAACTCCTTCAGTACTGGGACAAATTTTTACCTTAACATTTGTGTACCATTAGACCATTTTATTGACATTAGCAAGGGTCTATGGAGGTCACAAGGTTAATGGCCAGTCTTTTCCCTATTTTAACCCCTTCAGTACTAGGAGACATTTTTACCTTGAGATTTGTGTACCATTAAGACCATTTTATTGACATTAGGAGAGGTGTATGGAGATCACAAGATTAATGGCCACAGTCTTCACTATTTCAACCCCTTCAGTATTGAGACACATTTTTTATTGACATAAGGAAAAGCTTATAGACATCAGAAGATTAATGGCCACAGTCTTCACCATTTTTACGCCATCAGTACTGGGACAAATTTTTACCTTAACATTTGTGTACCATTAGACCATTTTATTGACATTAGGAAACATCTACAGAGGTCAGAAGATTAATGGCCACATTCTTCATTATTTTAACCCCTTCAATACTGGGACATCTTGAGATTTGTGTACCATTAGACCATGTTATTGACAGTAGAAAAGATCTATAGACGTCAAAAGACTAATGGCCACATTCTTCACTATCTTAACCCCTTCAATACTGAGACACATTTTTACCTTGAGATTTGTGTACCATTAGACATATTATTGACATTAGGAAAGGTCTATAGAGGGCAGAAGAATGATAGCCACAGTCTTCACTATTTTAACCCCTTCAGTAATGGGACACATTTCTACCTTGAGATCTGGATACCATTAGACCATTTTATTGACACTTGGAAAGGTCTAAAGAAGGCAGAAGATTAATGGCCACAATCTCCACTATTTTTACCCCTTCAGTACTAGGACACATTTTACCTTGACATTCGTGTACCATTAGACCATTTTATTCACATTAGCAAGGGTCTATGGAGGTGACACGATCAATGGCCACAGTCTTCACTATTTAACCCCTTCAGTACTGGGACACATTTTTATCTTGAGATTTGTGTACCATTAGACCATTTCATTGCCATTAACAAAGATCCATAAACATCAGAGGATTAATGGCCAGTCTTCACTGTGGAAATCTGAACAAATTTTCAACTTCACAAAATATTCTTAAACAATTTTTCAAGTTAACAAATATTCAAAGATGAAAATGTTTGGTTTTGAAGTGACACAATCTTACAAACCAACTCTTTCAATAAGAAAGAGAGAGAGAGAGAGAGAGAGAGAGAGAGAGAGAGAGAGAGAGAGAGAGAGAGAGAGAGAGAGAGAGAGAGAGAGAGTTCTAAAGGCAGAATGACAAGATTTTTACAATATTAACTGGAGAAACATTCTTGAAAACCCTGCCAATCATTTCTGGCCTTGGAAAATAGTCATGGTGGAGAATAAACCGTTTTTAATCGTGTTTTATGGTTCTAGAGGCAGAGTGACTACATTTCTACATTATTAACTGGAGAAACACTCTTGAAAACCCTGCCAGTCATCTCTGTGGCCTTGGAAAGCAGTCGTGGTGAGAGTAAATTGTTTGTGAATATAGCCCTTTGACTGACACACAAGCAGCAACAATGCACATTCTTCATTCCTCTGAGCTCAGTAAGTGAATGATTGAGTGAGCGCTGAGTGAATCTCTTAACAAGCACACTGCATCTTTGTCCTGAGAATCCAACACTTGCTTCACAAACTCATGTGGGGATTAAAATAGTGAAAACTGTGCCCATTGATATTGTCACCTCCATACACCCTTCCTAATGTCAATAAAATGGTATTATCACAGCCAAACTTTCTTCAAATGCCATCAAAAACATGCCAAATAATCTTAAAATACCATAAAACATGCCAAACTGTCTTAAAATGTCCTTAAAAAAAAAAAAAAAAACATGACAAACTGCTAATCTATCCTAACTCTTCTTCATGGCTTAGGTGTTGTCTTGTACCCTGGGTGTTGCTGATGGCTGTAGGTGTTGTAGAAGGCTTGTGTTGTGTTGTGGCGTGGCTTGTCTTGGCTTGGCTTGACTTTCCTGTAATGAGAGATGCACTGTTTACATTGAGTCACCTTCACTATGTTGTAAACTGAACTGAACGCAACTCAACCAAACAAACTGTCTTAAAATGCCCTTAAAACATGCCAAACTGTCTCAATATGCCCTCAAATATGTCAAACTCTTAATATATCCTCATAACCTGCCAAACTGTCTTAAATTGCACTCAAAATCTGCCAAACTGTCTTAAAATGGCCTTGAAACCTGCCAAACTATCTTCAATTTCCCTTAAAACCTCCCAAATTGTCTTAATATACCCTCAAAACCAGCCAAACTGTTATAAATTGCCCTCAAAACCTGCCAAATTGTAACAAAATGTCCTCAAAACATACCAAACTGTCTTAACATGGTCTCTAAACTGTCTTACAATACCCTCAAAACATGCCAAACTGTCTAAAATGTCCTCAAAACATACCAAACTGTCTAAAATGCCCTTAGAACATGCCACTGTCTAAAATGCCCTTAAAACATGCCAAACTATTTTAAAATACCCATCAAACATGCCAAACTGCCTCAAAATGTCCTCAAAATCTTATCCAGCCCAACCTAACCTAACCACACTTCACACCACACACCACACCACTGACCTGCATAAGGAAGGAAGCCGTGTGACCTCAGCTTTGAGTGGCCACCTCCTCTCGGGTCACAGTGAAGTCGCAGTCCAGGAGTCCTGTGGCAAAAGATCAGAGGTCACACAGGTCACAAATAGTAATAATAGTAATAGTACAGGAGGAGGAGGAGGAGGAGGAGGAGGAGGAGGAGGAGGAGGAGGAGGAGGAGGAGGAGGAGGAGGAGGAGGAGGAGGAGGAGGAGGAGGAGGGAGGAGGAGAGAGAGAGAGAGAGAGAGAGAGAGAGAGAGAGAGAGAGAGAGAGAGAGAGAGAGAGAGAGAGAGAGAGAGAGAGAGAGAGAGAGAGAAATAGCAAAAACTTTATGAAATGAAAATATTTATTATTTTACCTTTTCTTTTTTCTCTTTTCTTCTTCTCCTCCTCTTCTCATATTCCTCCACCTCTTCTTCTTCTTCTTCTTCTTCTTCTTCCTGTTCCTCTTCTTCTTCCTCCTCCTCCTCTTCTTGTCTTGGTCCGTCTTTCTCCATATTCTTAACACAATCTGAAATAAATAAAACTGGATTAATATCTGAGAGAGAGAGAGAGAGAGAGAGAGAGAGAGAGAGAGAGAGAGAGAGAGAGAGAGAGAGAGAGAGAGAGAGAGAGAGAGAGACCTTAGTGTTTCAGTGTGCGGAGGCCATAAATTCAGAGTGTTATTGAAGCAGTGGGTAAGTAAGTGAAGTGTTTGACAGTGACACATAGAGAATAAGTGAATAAGTGAAGTGATAATACAAGATACATAGTGACACAAGTGATACACTGCAGGAGTAATTATCACTACATCAATAACAACACTAGCAGTCAAATAGTTGGTGGGCTTTGAGATAGGAAATACCCATAATGCCTTCTTTAGCCCGTTAAAACACAATGCAAATGCACCTATGCTTTCAATCTCCATTAATTCTCATCGTCCACACTTTTATGTCCACATTTAAAACTGTACACTCTTCTAAATCAAGTGAAAAAATTTAGGTTTATGAGACAAAATTGTAAGAAAAACATGCTTTCACACACCCCACACTCACCAAACACACTTATTACACTGGTCAGTAACACACTGCCCACCGGCCACCACCCCTCCCCTCAGGCCACACGGTCCCTCCCCCCAAGCCACCGTACCCAGTGTCCCTGAAAACAGTTAGTCACTTTGTCACTGAATCATAAAAAACACACAAAGCGAGTAGATGAAGCACTGATGGAGCGATGGTGTGTGCATGTACTGTAAATATCTTGAAACACCCTTAAAACACCCTAACATAGCCTAAAATAGTTAAAACAGTCTTAAACACCCTTAAATAGCCTTAAAATAACCCTAAAACACTAAAACAGTCTTAAACACCCTTAAAATAGCTTAAAACTGCCTTAAACATCCTAAAATTCTTCAAACACCCTAAAATAGCCTTAAACAATCTAAAACAGCCTAAAAATACCCTAAGACAGCCTTAAAACACCCTAAAGTAGCCTTAAACACCCTCAAAGTCTTCAAACACCCTAAAACAGCCTTCAATACTCACAGTTGGCTAGGTGTGTCCCAGCTGGTGTAGTTGCTATGTTCCATCCCTACATAGAGCCACTTCCTTTAGTACGGCCGGTGGTGGCTGGTGATCCTGTTGGGAGGAGGTGGTGGTGGTTATAATAGTACTAGTGGTGGTAGTGAAATGGTGTGGTTTTGTGAGCATCTGATGTGGTAATGTTGGTTGTTTGTGGTGGTGTGTGGTGTGGTTGGACAGTGGTGGTGGTGGTGGTGGTGGTAATAGGAGGATTTTAAAAAGACAAATATTTTCCGGCCAAAACAAGTGAAAAAATTGAGGTTTATGAGACAAAATTGTAAGGAAAAACACGCTTTCACACACCCGACACTCACCAAACACACAGCACACCAGCACACACCATTCCCACACCTGCACACACCAACAAACCACAAACAACCCTTTGCAAACACTGGAAAATGCAAAAAACACACACCCAAAAAATATATAGTAGCTTACACTAAAAACATTTACACACACCACACACACACACCACACCTGCGGAAACCTTTCCCACACCTGCACACACCAGCACAGTACACAGCTTGGTGTGTGGAGGGAGATATGGAGGAAAGAAAAGGAGGTGGTGGAGGGAAAATGAGAAAAATTGTCAGGTTTTGAAGTGAGATTTAGAAAAGTACTATTTTGACTATGATAGAAGTGAGATAGGAGACTCAAAATTGGAGGGAAGGTGGAGGAAACATGGAGGAAATAGTCTATGGAAGGAAAAGCCTGGAGGTAACCTGTGGAGGGAGATATAGAGGAAACAAGACAAACATTACCTAACCAAAACGCACCAAAAATTACCTAAAAATATTGCATCACACACACACACACACACTCCACAAACAACCCTTAAATCACACCTGGAAAACGCCCACAATAAGTTTACCCTAGCCAACCAACACCAAAAAAAAAAAATAAACACTATACATAGGTAGCTATAGTTGACATTACAAAAACGTACAAAAAACACACTTACACACACACCACACTCACAGCACACCTGAGGACACCTTTCCACACCACACACACTCACCTCTCCCTCTGGAACTTGGTGAGTGGAGTATTTGTGGAGTTTTGCCGCAGAGAGGAGACATGCAGCAAGTCAACAGCAGCGGCTCTCCAAGAACCCATTGTGACATTGTGGCAAGCCATGGTGCACCTCTGGAATAGTGGTAGTTGTTGTAGTAGTGGTAGTGGTGGTGGTGGTAGTAATAGTATAAATGAGGCGTGACAAGGCGTAGGAAAGGGTGAAGGACTGCCTACCACACTATAACACCACCATATCTCACTAACCACTTCAACTATCAAACTATCACGCATATGGGAGGTGTATGGATCCACAAACTATCTACGGAGGCAATATGGGGCGTGACAAGGCGTAGTAAATAAGAAAAACTGAAAATAGTTAACACAGAGAGGGCCGATGTGGAAGGCAGGATGGCGGACACTGCCTAACACAAGAACACCACCATATCTCAGTAACCGCTTCAACTATCAAACTATCCCGCGCATGGGAGGTGTATGGGTGCATAAGCTATCTATGGAGGCAATATGGGGCGTGACAATGCGTAGGAGGGCAGGAATGACCACCGCAAATATGAGGCAACAAAACCCAAAAGTTTGCTTATAAAGACGCACTTATTTTCACTTTACCAGACTTTTTCACCTTAATTGGCACGTCTCACTAACTCTACATACTTTAGATAATAAGCATGTACACGCACACACTTGGGAATAACTCACCTGCTCCACAAATGTTCAAAAACTGTAAATCTCAAAACAGAGCTAACAATGGCGGATCTTCTCCTTCTTCTTCTTCTACGCAAAATGTCGACATCATTGTATACACTTCCTCTATCACTCAAACTTCTTATAAAATTCAAAATAACATTGAAATAAAATAAATAAAATATGAAATGGTAAAGAAAAATGAAAATAACATGTGTATTATATTCCCAATACCGAAATGGGGTGTTGGGGTCACTCACAAATATTTGATAAAAACATATTTCGCCGTAAGGATTGAAATATTTCTACTTATTTAGTGAAGTTGGCACTTTTCTGATATCTGATTTGTTATTAGTAAAGTAAACTAATTTCTAAACTACAATAGAATCGAGTCCAGCTGTGTTTTGGTTTACCGAAAAAATAACGTTAAAGTCACTGCAAGGAATATAACGTTTTTTTATTAGCACGCCTAGGATTGTTTTGGTGCTTGATATAACACTTAAAAGATATGAAAACATGATTCAAGTAACAATATTCCATAAAGTTTAGTCTACCTATTCGTATTTTCAATTTCAAAATTTTGAATGGTAACAAAATAGAAAACAAAAATCTTTATATGACAAAGAATCTGTGTTTTCTTTATTCGGCTGGAAAGCGAAAATTTGTGTTATTCAGAAAATGTAATATAACGTAGTTTGGGTGAGCTTTCCATCTCGACATTGTGGTGTGTTTGTCACCCGTTAATTGGACACAAACACCTTCCTTTCCACCGCTTTCAATAAAAACCACCCGGTAGGAATATTATATTTTGATTATTAGTTACACTATTTATCGCGCCTAAAAGTGTAGTGTATACTAGTCTGGGAGCCGTTTTTCTTGTGGCGATTTTTTAAATGAATTATCTACGTCAATATTGAACCCACGGGGGGCGCCTCACCCCTGCCTTCCCCATGGACAGTCCAGCAATGTCTGCTTCCACTCCCCCTGTGTTTCCAGACCCAGAGAGTGAAGCAAAGCCAGAATCAACCACCACACTAGATAAATAGCCATTACTGTGGTAAATAAGGCGATGGTTGTGTATATGTACCCCAGTTAACACCGCCCGCCGCCCACCTCACCCACACCCACAGCCCGCCCCAACATTTCCTTCAATTCTCACTGTTTTCTGCTGCTGCTGCGCGCCTCAAATGCATAGCAGGGACAAAAGAGGAGCGAGTAGTAGTAGTAGTAGCAGGAGCAGCAGTGTTATTATTATTACTATGAGGGTTAATGTGTGTGTGTTGTGGGGGGCAGGCTGTTTTATGTAAAATTATCTCTCTCTCTCTCTCTCTCTCTCTCTCTCTCTCTCTCTCTCTCTCTCTCTCTCTCTCCATGAAGGCCACAGAGGTGACTAGGTAGAGTGTTCCTGCTGTTAATAATTTAGAAATGTTGTTAATCTCTCACTGGAACCTTAAAAACAATAACAACTTCAACTATACTCTATTGATGAAGGTTAGACACACAACCCGTCACTTCAGAGGAGCTTGGCGGTGTCTTATGGTGTGGCTTGACAATGTTAGGGCTGGATATGTCACTCTCTCTCTCTCTCTCTCTCTCTCTCTCTCTCTCTCTCTCTCTCTCTCTCTCTCTCTCTCTCTCTCTCTCTCTCTCTCTCTCTCTAATAGGTAAAGTTAGTCACTCTGAAGGTAAAAATGTGTCCCAGTAATGAAGATGTTAAAATAGTGAAGACTGTGGCCATTAATCTTGTCCTCCATACACCCTTCCTAATGTCAATAAAATGGTTTAATGGCACACAAATCTGAAGATAAAAATGTTTTCCTGTACTGAAGGGGTTAAAATAGTGAAGACTGTGGCCATTAATCTTCTGCCCTCCATACACCCTTCCTAATGTCAATGAAATGGTCTAATGGCACACAAATCTCAAGGTAAAAATGTGTCCCAGTACTGAAGGAGTTAAAATAGTGAAGACTGTGGCCATTAATCTTCTGCCCTCCATATACCCTTCCTAATGTCAATAAAATGGTCTAATGGTACACAAATCCCAAGGTAAAAATGTGTCCCAGTACTGAAGGGGTTAAAAACTATGAAGACAGTGGCCATTAATCTTCTGCCCTCCATATATCCTTCCTAATGTCAATAAAATGGTTTAATGGTGCACAAATCTCACGGTAAAAATGTGTCCCAGTACTGAAGGGGTAAAAAATTATGAAAACTGTGGCCATTAATCATTTGCCCTCCATACACCCTTCCTAATGTCAATAAAATGGTCTAATGGTACACAAATCTCAAGGTAAAAAATGTGTCCCAGTACTGAAGGGGTTAAAATAGTGAAGACTGTGGCCATTAATCTTCTGCCTTCCATACACCCTTCCTAATGTCAATAAAATGGTCTAATGGCACACAAATCTGAAGATAAAAATGTTTCCCAGTACTGAAGGGGTTAAAATAGTGAAGACTGTGGCCATTAATCTTCTGCCTCCATACACCCTTCCTAATGTCAATAAAATGGTCTAATGGCACACAAATCTCAAGGTAAAAATGTGTCCCAGTACTGAAGGAGTTAAAATAGTGAAGACTGTGGCCATTAATCTTCTGCCCTCCATACACCCTTCCTAATGTCAATAAAATGGTCTAATGGTACACAAATCCCAAGGTAAAAATGTGTCCCAGTACTGAAGGGGTTAAAAACTATGAAGACAGTGGCCATTAATCTTCTGCCCTCCATACACCCTTCCTAATGTCAATAAAATGGTCTAATGGCACACAAATCTCAAGGTAAAAATGTGTCCCAGTACTGAAGGGGTTAAAATAGTGAAGACCGTGGCCATTAATCTTCTGTCCTCCATGCACCCTTCCTAATGTCAATAAAATGGTCTAATGGCACACAAATCTGAAGGTAAAAATGTGTCCCAGTACTGAAGGGGTTAGGGGATGGGAGGTTAACATAACTGTAGTGTACTTTAGTGTAGATGATAAACTAAGGAATGGTACTATCAAACTGGAAATTGAGAAGATCATAGAGACTAATGCACAACATCCACTGCTTACAATCTGGGACTTGAATGGCCACGTGGGATTCAAAGGAACACAAAAGCCAGATGGAAATGGAAGAATGATATTAGAATGCATGGAGAAGTATAAAATGATAATGCCGATACAATGCTTAGCTCAGTAATCAGCTTACCTTGTTGAGAAAATGCTTTGCTTCAGTGACACCCCAGACAGCTTAGCTCAGTAATCAGCTTACCTTGTTGAGAAAATGCTTTGCTTCAGTGACACCCCAGACAGCTTAGCTCAGTAATCAGCTTACCTTTATGCTCAGAGTATGTTTTGGGGCATTTTGAGGTGTTACATGGTGTTTTGAGTGTGTTTTGGGATAAAATTGAGTGTTTTAAGTGGTTTGGGCATGTTGAGTGTGTGTAGGTGTGTTTGTATTGAGCTCAGAGTTTGTTTTGGGGCATTTTGAAATGTTTTGGGATAAAATTGAGTGTTTTAAGTGGTTTGGATGGTATTGAGTGTGTGTGGGTGTGTTTGTATTGAGCTCAGAGTTTGTTTTGGGGCATTTTGAAATGTTTTGGGATAAAATTGAGTGTTTTAAGTGGTTTGGATGTATTGAGTGTGTGTGTGTGTTTGTATTGAGCTCTGGGTGTGTTTTGGGGCATTTTGAGGAGTTACATGGTGTTTTGAGTGTGTTTTGGGATAAAATTGAGTGTTTTACTGAAACTGAGGTTCCCCACGAATAGACCTGTCTCTGATAAAATGCTTTGGTTCGCAGTGACATCTCAGACAGCTTAGGTCAGTAATCAGCTTACCTTTGTGCCATCTTGACATGACATGATGCTCTCGGAACACATTCCTCACACAAATAGATAAATCTCTGCACACTCAGTGAAATGTGGCTCAAAAATCTCTTAACTTCTTGTATGGTACATTTGCAGGATTGAAGCAAAGTCAGTCTTTTTATAATAATATATTTCCTCTATGTCACATAAACAGCTTTCATTCCTTCACAGCACCAACATCCACACAGAGTGTCCACACAGACAACACTGCGTCATTAAACTGTATATTAATGTACTTTAACTACTTTACATGTACGGTAAGTCCTCGTTACACGGTACATGTGCGTTCCTGAAAACCTTACCACAAATCAGAATTACCGCATCCCGAACCCATTATAACGTGCAATAATAGGGAATGCGCTCCAGCTTCCTGGGAGGTAGGCTAGAAAATGGCCTGTTCATACTCAGATATTGTGTACAAAAATCATTTCAAAGTAAAAAAATCTTGAATTGTCATATCAATAGATGTTTGCAAAGTTTTAGACAGTATAAGAAGGGATTATAGGATCAAAATTCTTATGGAATATCAAATAAATGAAAAGTACTAGACCTAATAACAAAAGTTTACCCTGGAGACAAAACTAGACTAAGACTTCAAACACAAAATTTAACAAGTGGCATCAGACAGACAGACAGACAGACAGACAGCAGGGGGATGTACATACAGCCTCCATAACACTTGGCAAATTAACCCCTTCACTACCAGGACGTGCTTTCATACATAGTCATTCTGTTTTCTATTTTGGTGATTCTATACAGCTTCACAAACTTATTATGGGGATTCAAATAGTGAAAACTCAGGCCATTAATCCTCTGACCTCCATAGACTCTTCCTAATGTCAATAAAATCGTCTAATCACGCCCAAAACTCACAGTAAAAATGCCTCCCAGTACTGAAGGGGTTAAAAATTATGAAGACTGTGGCCACTAATCTTGTGATCTCCATAGACTCTTCCTAATGTCAATAAAATGGTCTAATGGTACACAAATCTCAAGGTAAAAATACGTCCCAGTACTGAAGGGGTTAAAATAGTGAAGACTGTGGCCATTAATCTTCTGACCTCCATACACCCTTCCTAATGTCATCAAACTGGTCTAATGGTACACAAACCTCAAGGTAAAAATGTATCCCAGTACTGAAGGGTTAAAATAGTGAAAACTGTGGCCGTTTATCCTCTGCCCTCCATACACCCTTCCTAATGTCAATAAAATGGTCTAATGGTACACAAATCTCAAGTTAAAAATGTGTCCCAGTACTGAAGGGGTTAAAATAGTGAAAACTGTGGCCATTTATCCTCTGCCCTCCATACACCCTTCCTAATGTCAATAAAATGGTCTAATGGTACACAAACCTCAAGGTAAAAATATGTCCCAGTACTGAAGGGGTTAAAATAGTGAAGACTGGCCATTAATCTTCTGACCTCCATAACCCTTCCTAATGTCATCAAAATGGTCTAATGGTACACAAACCTCAAGGTAAAAATATGTCCCAGTACTGAAGGGGTTAATAACTTTCAAAATAATAATAAAGACATTAGAAAGTGTAAATTTGTGCTTCAAAGATGACACTTTAAATGTGACTCACTTATTCTTTGCAGACGATGGAATGCTGTCAGCGAGCAGCATGGAAGACGCAGAGAGAGTGGTGGTCAGGTGGTGGTGGAGACAGGGAGAGTATGTGGCCTGGAGATTAACAAACAGAACACCAATAATCTTGTGACCTCCATGCACCCTTCCTAATGTCAATAAAGTTGTCTTATCATACCCAAAATTGTCTTATATTGCCCTCAAAAATTACCAAACTATCTCAAAATGCCTCAAAACATGTCAAACTGTCTTAAAATGCCCTCAAAACATCCCAAACTGTCTTAAAATGCCCTCAAAACCTATCAAACTGTCTTAAAACTAACTCAAAACATGATAAACTCTCTTAAAATGCCCTCAAAAAATCCCAAACTGTCTTAAAATGGCCTCAAAACCTACCAAACTGTCTTAAAATTAACTCAAAACTGTCTTAAAATGCCCTCAAAACATCCCAAACTGTTTTAAAATGCCCTCAAAACCTACCAAACTGTCTTAAAATGCCCTCAAAACCTACCAAACTGTCTTAAATGACCTCAAAACATGACAAACTTTCTTAAAATAATTTTACACAATCTCAAATAAATCAAACTTCATTAACATCTGAGAGAGAGAGAGAGAGAGAGAGAGAGAGAGAGAGAGAGAGAGAGAGAGAGAGAGAGAGAGAGAGAGAGAGAGAGAGAGAGAGAGAGAGAGAGAGAGAAACTTTAATGAATGTTGTTGTAGCAAAGAAATACACAAAATTATCTCTATTTAAACAACACAATGTAGAAATATTGGATGAAAACTGACTTTGTACACACACACACACACACACACACACACACACACACACACACAAGAGAGTAAGGAACATCCAAAATTGTTTTACAGGTTCATAAATGGTAAATTTAAAAAGAGAGAGTCCATTGAAAGATTAAAAGGAGAGCAAGGGATAGTAGATGACCCTAAGAATATAGCGGAATTGCTAAATAATAGGTTTCAACAAGTATTTACTGAAGAAACAATGTTTGTAAAGCCTCAGAATGTACAAGGAAATGTGCACATGGATGACATTAAGATACCTAAAAAGGAGTTATATAAAATGTTGGAGGAACTTAAAGATGATAAAGCGATGGGACCAGATGAAGTTTCAGGAAAATTATTGAAGGAGTGTAGAGAAGAATTGATTGATCCATTATATGATATTATAAGGTGCTCATTAGAAACCGGGGAAGTACCAGTAGAGTGGAAGAGAGCTGAAGTGGTGCCCATTTATAAGGGAGGCAGTAAGGAAGAGCCTCTTAACTATAGACCTGTGTCTCTAACAAGTGTGGTCAGTAAGATTTGTGAGAGGGTGATAAAGAAATATTGGATACAGTTCCTGGAGGATCATAAGTTATTATCGGATCATCAATTTGGCTTCAGGAAAGGGAGGTCATGTGTAACAAATCTACTGAGCTTTTATTCAAGAGTGGTTGACAAAATACAAGAGAGAGAGGATGGATGGACTGTGTATATTTGGATTTAAAGAAAGCTTTTGACAAGGTACCTCACGAGAGACTGTTATGGAAAGTAGAGATTTATGGAGGACTGAAAGGAAAAGTGTTAAAGTGGATGGAAAACTACTTGAGATGGAGGGAGATGAGAACGGCAATAAGGGATGCAAGGTCGGACTGGTTGGTGGTGGAGAGTGGAGTCCCACAAGGCTCAGTGCTGGCACCAATACTTTTCCTGGTATATATAAATGACATGCCAGAGGGAGTAAACAGTTATATTAATTTGTTTGCGGATGATGCGAAGTTGTGTAGGTGTGTGAAGAGTGAAGAAGATTGTGAAATTTTACAGGCAGACCTGGATAAGATTTGGGAGTGGAGCAAGAGGTGGCAAATGGAATTTAATCTGAGCAAAAGTCATGTGATGGAGATGGGAAAGAGTGGAAGACGGCCAAGAGGGTCATATAAGATGGGTGAAGAAGTAGTGTTGAAAAAGGTGGAAAAGGAAAAGGATTTGGGAGTGATAATACAAGACCATGGGCAGTTTGAGGCTCATATTGTTAAGATGTTTGGAGAAACGTATAATTTGATAAAAAATATTGGATTAGCCTTCCATTATATGGATAAAGATATGATGAAGAAATTAATTAGTATGGTAATTAGACCAAGATTGGAATATGCTGGAGTGGTCTGGTCCCCTTATAAAAAGAAGCATATAAGGAAGTTGGAGAGATTGCAGAAAATGGCAACAAAAATGGTTCTGGAATTGGCAGAAATGACCTATGAGGAGAGATTAAAAGAAATGAATTTGCCTACCTTGGAACAAAGAAGAGAAAGAGGAGATTTAATACAGGTTTATAAACTGTTGAATGGACTGGATGAAGTGGATAATGAGCAAATGATGTTGAGAGAGGAAAACTTAAGTAGAACTACAAGATCGCATAGTAAAAAGATAGCCAAGGGGAATATGCTTGAAGGATGTGAAAAAAATATAGTTTCCCACAAAGATGTGTGGAGGTGTGGAATGGTTTGAGTGAGGAGGTGGTGTCAGCAAGGAGTGTGCATAGTTTTAAAGGAAAGTTGGATGTGTGTAGATATGGAGACGGGGCCACACGAGTATGATACCCAGGCCCTGTAAAATTACAACTAGGTGAATACACACACACACACTGAAATACTGCAAGAAGACCTAACTAAGATCTGGGAATGGAGTAAGAAGTGAGAAATGGAATTCAATGTGAACAAAAGTCATGTCATGGAAATGGGAAAGAGTGAAAGACGACCAGTGGAAATCTATAAGATGGGAGACGGAGTAGAACTGGAGAAAGTAAAAAAGGAAAAGGACTTAGGAGTGACGATGGAACAAAACAATCAACAAGTAAGCCATATTGATAGAATTTTTAGAGAAACATATAATTTGCTAAGGAATATTTGAGTAGCATTTCACTACATGGACAAAGAAATGATGAAGAAATTGATAAGTACTATAATAAGACCCAGATTGGAATATGCAGGAGTAGTGTGGACTCCTCATAAAAAGAAACACATAAGGAAATTGGATAGGCTACAAAGAATAGCTACAAGAATAGTTCCAGAATTTGAAGGGATGACATATGAGGAGAGACTAAAGGCTATGGATCTACCAACCCTGGAACAAAGAAGGGAGAGAGGAGACCTGATACAAGTTTATAAATTGATCAACAGAATGGACCAAGTGGATAATGAGAAACTGATCTTGAGAGAAGAATATGACATCCGAAGCACAAGATCGCATAGTAAAAAGCTGAGAAAAGGAAGATGTCTGAGAGATATTAAAAAATATAGTTTCCGCAGAGATGTATTGAGACGTGGAACAGTTTAGATGAAGAAGTAGTGTCTGCAACGAGTGTGCATACTTTTAAAGTAAGATTGGATAAGTGTAGATATGGAGACGGGGCCACACGAGCATAAAGCCAGGCCCTGTAAAACTACAACTAGATAAATACAACTAGATAAATACACACCAAGCGGCCCTCGTCAAGATGGGTAGAGGCCTGCTGTGCCACTCACGGCTACAACATCTCCCCTGACGCGCCCCAGCCAATCCATGCCACACCACACACAAACGTGGTCACGCCATTCAAGGCCCCAAGAACTGACCGTTATCATCACAGTGCTATCCCCTCCATGGTGCCACCCATAAACAGCTAACTTAAGGTTCTCATCTTAAGTCTCCCGCAATCCCCATGTGTGCATTTTCAGTATCTATGTACTGCAATTACTAATAAACCATATTATTATTATTATTATTTACACACACACACTGGGATGGACTGGGAGAGGCTGGGATGGACTGGGAGAAAGAAAAGGAGGACAGAGAAGTCTGTGAGCATGTATTTCATGAGAAGTTATGGGTGGAAGGAGCACAGGTGGAGGTGTACAGAATGGGAATGAAAGTGAGAGGGAGTGAGAGGCCCCTAATAGTATGTCTGCGTGATGTATATGATAAATGGGAGGTGGTGAAGAGGGCAGACAGCTGAGAGACTGTCATGAGGAAGACATAAGTCAAATCAGGATTGCCCCTGACAAAACTAAGAAAGAGAGAGAACAAGACGC
The DNA here is from genome assembly GCF_017591435.1 of Portunus trituberculatus. NCBI lineage: Eukaryota > Metazoa > Arthropoda > Malacostraca > Decapoda > Portunidae > Portunus > Portunus trituberculatus. Next base: position 2,906,066 of record NC_059265.1, read on the forward strand.
AATGCTAAAGGAAAAGTTGCAAGACAAAAGAAGACAAGGAGGCCAGTGGAAAATACAGAGGGGAAAAATTGTGAGAGTAGGAGAAGGCACTGGTGGGGACTGAAATACAGGTGTATGGGACAAAGAAATCAGCGAAAAGAGTGTCAAAATGAGTGTAATAAATATACAAGGGCTAACACAAACTAAAGCAAAAGAAGTAGAAGAGTTAGTGAGTGATGATAGTATAGTTTGCTTAACAGAGACCCAGAAGAAGCTAAGAGATATAAACTTCAGTGATAACTGTGTGATAGTAGATAATATGAGAGAGGAGCAAGATAGAAAGGAGGAGGACTAATGGTGCTATATAGGAAGGATACAGGAGTAGACCTAGAGAAGATACCAACAAAATGTCCGGATATATTGCACACAAAAGGGAAAATGAGAGGATGGGAGATGAGACTAGTAGTGGTTTACCTGAGTGTTAACGATCCACCCAGAAATAATAATATTAAGCTACAAATGGAAAGGATAATAAATGGAAACTCTCACCCGCTCTTAGTCATGGGTGACTTTAATGGACATGTGGGCTTCAAAGGGGAGCAGAAGGTGAATACAAATGGAGAAATCATTTTGGAATTGATAATGTTAAATGATGATTGCAAATGCACAGGAGGAGAGTTCACATGGAGCAGAAATGAACAAAGGAGTGTTATTGATTATGTACTGGCAACAAATCAAGTCTATAGGAAATTCAAGAGCATGCATATAGATGAGGAGAAGGACATTTTGACATGTCAGACCACAATCCAATTGAAGTGGAGCTAATAATAAAAGAGAAGAAGAAAAAATGTGAGAGAAAAGAGTGGGTTGTGAAGGAGTATTATAAAACAGACAATAATTCCTTAGAAAGATTTTGGGTGTGCATGGAAAGCCAGGCGCTAAATAAGGAAGTGGAGAACATTGAAAAATTGGAGTCACTAATAAAGAGAAGGTGCTAAAAGGAAAATATAGGAGAAGAGGAGAAAAGAATAGCAAGAACACAGAGCCTGTATGGATAAATGATGTAATTAGGAAAGAAATCAAAGAAAGGAGGAGGAGAAATGCAACAACAAATGAAGAAGAGAGGGAAAGGTGGAAGGAGTTATACCCAAAGCAAAAAGAAAGGGTACATGTGCTAATAAAAAAGGAGATCTGTAAACAAGAAGAGAAAACAGTCAAAGAAATGAAGGAAAGCAAGGATGGAGGAAAGAAGATGTGGGAGTACATTAAGAAGCTAAAAGGGAAAAGATCAAGGAGAAAAATCCCTAAAATCTATGGAGAAGATGGGGTACAACTGGAGCAGGAGAAGGTGGGGGGGAGGAGGTAAAGAAATTGTGGAGCAACATATATAGAAAATATGAAAACAATATTGAAGAAATGTGGAATGTGAGGAAGAGAGAGGAGTATGAGAACATGATCAAAGACATAGAAGAGAAACGATCAGTTAGGCTGAACGCAGTTGATGAACAAGGGACACAAATGCAATATATACAGACTTGTGCAGTGGAGGTATGGGAACACATCGACATGGCAAGAAGGGTGACAGGAGGAGAGGTGCAATTACAACAGAACATTATCACAGAGGAAAGAGTGGCGAGGTGTCTGGGAAAATGAAGAGCAAACGAGCTGTGGGGACAGATAATATTAAAGGACAAATGTACAAGGAGATAGGAAATAGCACAGTATTAAAGGAAATATTAGCAAAGGGAATGAAAAGTACATTAGAGTCAGGCCATGTACCACCAAGCTGGAAAGAATCAAGGACAGTGATGATCCCCAAAACAAGATGCCCAAAAGCCAAGGATTTGAGACCTATTGCATTAACTAACGTTGGGTATAAACTAATGATGTCAATCATAAGAGATAGCTTAGAAGATCACATAACAAAGAACAGCTTAGGAAACAAACGCAAGGAGGTTTCACAGAACGTAGTACAATTGAAAATAACATTTTGTTCTAAAATACTGCATACAAAAATCTTTCAAGATGAAAAAGCGTTAATTGTAACATCAATTCATTTTGCCAAAGCATAAAGAGGAGAAATTAATACACCAGCCATACCAGGAAAATACTGAAAAATAATTGGGGCTCTGCTTTTAACAATACAGACATACAACAAACAAACACAACTCTGCAAAAATTTTGGAATGTAAGACAAAAGAAGATCAAGGAAATAGAAGATGATAACAGAAATCAATAAGTGAAAGAACAAAAGACCATGACAGCCAGAAAAATACGTCAGGAGAGCCGATACAAGGCATCTCTCCCGACCGACCTCAACTCAACTCAACTCAACTGGGAAAGGCTGGAATACACTGAGAGAGGCTGGGAGGCACTGGGAGAGGCTGGGAGGCACTGGGAAAGGCTGGGATGCACTGGAAAAGCTGTGATGTCACTGGGAGAGGTTGGGATGCACTGGGAACTGGGAGGCACTGGGGAGGCTGGGACTGGGGAGGCTGGGAGGCACTGGGGAGAGACTGGGAGGCACTGGGAGGTTGGGGCACTGGGGGAGGCACTGGGAGAGACTGGGAGGCACTGGGAGGCACTGGGAGAGGCTGGGAGGCACTGGGAGAGGCTGGGAGGCACTGGGAGAGCACTGGGAGAGCTGGGAGGCACTGGGAGAGGCTGGGAGGCACTGGGAGAGGTTGGGAGGCACTGGGAGAGGCTGGGAGGCACTGGGAGAGGCTGGGAGGCACTGGGAGGCTGGGAGGCACTGGAGAGGCTGGGATGCACTGGGAGAGGCTGGGAGGCACTGGGAGAGGCTGGGAGGCACTGGGGAGGCTGGGATGCACTGGGAGGCTGGGAGGCACTGGGGAGGCTGGGAGGCACTGGGAGAGGCTGGGATGCACTGGGGAGGCTGGGAGGCACTGGGCTGGGAGGCACTGGGAGAGGCTGGGAGGCACTGGGGGAGGCTGGGATGCACTGGGAGAGGCTGGGAGGCACTGGGAGAGGCTGGGATGCACTGGGAGAGGCTGGGAGGCACTGGGAGGCTGGGATGCACTGGGAGAGGCTGGGAGGCACTGGGAGGCTGGGGCACTGGGAGGCACTGGGAGGCACTGGGAGGCACTGGGAGGCTGGGAGGCTGGAGAGGCTGGGAGGCACTGGGGACTGGGAGGCACTGGGAGGCACTGGGAGGCTGGGAGGCACTGGGGAGGCTGGGAGGCACTGGGAGGCTGGGAGCACTGGGAGAGGCTGGGGCACTGGGGGAGGCTGGGAGGCTGGGAGGCACTGGGGGAGGCTGGGAGGCACTGGGAGAGGCTGGGAGGCACTGGGAGGCACTGGGAGAGGCTGGGAGGCACTGGGGAGGCACTGGGAGAGGCTGGGAGGCACTGGGAGGCTGGGGGAGGCTGGGAGGCACTGGGAGAGGCTGGGAGGCACTGGGAGGCTGGGAGGCACTGGGAGGCTGGGAGGCACTGGGAGGCTGGGAGGCACTGGAGAGGCTGGGAGGCACTGGGAGAGAGGCTGGGAGGCACTGGGAGGCTGGGAGGCACTGGGAGGCACTGGGAGAGGGGAGGCTGGGAGGCACTGGAGAGGCTGGGAGGCACTGGGAGAGGCTGGGAGGAGGCTGGGAGGCACTGGGAGAGGCTGGGAGGCACTGGGAGAGGCTGGGAGGGCACTGGGAGAGGCTGGGAGGCACTGGGAGGCTGGGATGCACTGGGAGGCTGGGAGGCTGGGAGGCACTGGGAGAGGCTGGGAGGCACTGGGAGAGGCTGGGGGCACTGGGAGAGGCTGGGATGCACTGAAAGAGGCTGGGATGCACTGGGATAGACCAGCTGGACTGAAATAAGACAGAACAGAACACACCAAAATCTTATATCACCTATTTCAACGCCGCCCACGCCCCGACACGCCGCCCACTCCACCCACAGCACGGGAAAAAAGTTCAACATATATAAATAGGAATTAAAATATATATTAAATGTCCTTGATACCATAATAGCGATGTTCTTATAATACCGTCACTCTTCTGTCGTCTATAAATTTCTGTCGTTTATTGATTTTACCTTCTCGCTTTGAGTCAATCTTTTCGTAATGACTTCTTCTCATAATTCTTCGCTCTTTAATAAAATTTTTGTCCCTCTATATCACTTTATAGTCGTTTTTGTTGTATGATATGACTAGATAAAACGTATAACAAAACATCAAACAAGATATATTAGTTTGAAACAGTATACTTAAGAAATGGCAGTGATATAATACTTGACTTCTATATAAACACACCATACTGTACTGAAATCTTACAAAATTCAACAATATCCTAGTTTTTCGTGTGAATTTTACGTCCAACCCACCCCTAGGCGTACTTTTGAAGGCAGAATTACGCCCACATTGCAAAAAGCTTTATTCTCTCTCCACGACTGTTTTCCAAGGCCTCAGAGATGACTGGAGGGTTTTCAAGAATGTTTCTCCTCTTACTAATGCAGAGATCATGTCATTCTGCCTTTAAAACCGTAAAATCACCCTAAAATTGCTCTGATATCTTAAAATCTTGCTTAAAAAAGCTTTATTCTCTCATCACGACTGTTTTCCAAGGGCCTAGAGATGACTAGAGGTTTTCAAGAATATTTCTCCTGTTAGCAATGTAGAAATCATGTCACTTTGCCTTGAGAACCGTAAAAACACCCTGAAAAATGTTCTTATATCTGGGTGGGCGTGGGCGTGATGGGCGTGTCTCAGGTAAAGGAAGGTTCCCAGCACTGGAGGAAATAATTAATGATCTTGTTAAGCTGTAAAATTATAAAAAATAGTGAAACAGATCAAGAAGAAATGAAATAAAATGAATTGCTAGCCTACTGTTGCTAAGATTTGTGTAATGTATTATAAACATTTGTTGTAATATTTATGTAATGTATTACAAACATTTGTTGTAATATTTATGTAATGTATTACAAATATTTGTTGTAATATTTATGTAATGTATTATAAAGATTTGTTTTCTAAGGTTTATTGCGCTGATGACACCACTCCGTCACTACAGTGTTGTTTGTGAACGAGTATTTTGACGCAAATTAATAATTATTAATGAATATAATTTTGAAATCTGTGTTGGCGCCAAGCGCGCGACAAAGCGCCGCGCCGCTCACCCTTCAGATATTATCATTAATATTATTTGTTTGTTTTCCAAGGACGCCATTGTTTGTTTGTGTGTGTAATTAGTGATTCTCATACCTCTTAATTTGTCATTTTGTTTTTGTTACTTGTCTCGCTGGTGTGGTTTGATTTTTGATATATTATGAAGCCTAAAGGAACGACACGGTGCCCCGCCCCGCGCCCCGCGCCCCGCGCCCCTTTAGTTTGTGTGGGTGTGTGCAGTGGTGGGGCATGCTGTGCCGCGCCCCGACACTCTAGCGTGGATTTAAGGCACTTTGCTGGGATGTGTGTAGTAACACAGTGTTGTGAGAGTGTTGCAGTGTTCACACGACACATGACACGCCGCGCCAGACACATGACACACGACACATGACACAGGACACACCACGCTCACTTTCCCGCCAAACCAAGCCGCCACAATTGTGCAAAGTGACAAAACGTCGCTCAAGTCAAGAAAAGTGCCACCCTGGGGTAGGCCTATCAGAAAAGTGGCACCCTGGGGTAGGCCTATCAGAAAAGTGGCACCCTGGGTTAAGCCTATCAGAAAAGTGGCACCCTGGGGTAGGCCTATATAAGTGAAAAGTGTCTCTGTGTTGGGGAGGGGGTGGGGAGTGATGTGACACCGAGGATTACTCACATAGACCTGTGTGTCAGCGCCAGTAGGCCTATGTGTGTGTCAGGACGCCGCGTCACCATTGTAAGTACATGTTGACTCTCTCTCTCTCTCTCTCTCTCTCTCTCTCTCTCTCTCTCTCTCTCTCTCTCTCTCTCTCTCTCTTTTCACTGTGGTGCAGCCGTAGCGGTGATGAAGTAGAAGGTGTTCACCCCACCCAGAAAAAAGTCTCATTAAGAATGTCACCTTTTTAATACTTAAGATCAATGTTTCCTATCTCATATCTCGCGTGGTTGTACTATCGGGGTCTTGCGAGTAGACAAAGTGGCAACCTCGATGTTACAATAGATAAATATGTATTGGTAGTATGTGTTTTAAGAAATATAGAGAGAGAGAGAGAGAGAGAGAGAGAGAGAGAGAGAGAGAGAGAGAGAGAGAGAGTCTTTGTATATTATAGAGACACATGCAGGTGAGGATCTCGTCCACCCAGTAGTCCACCCCAGACAGCTGTCCACCTGTCCACCCTCACTTCATCTCGTCCACTAGAAGATGGACTCTCCACCCAGGTTGAACACCACTGGTCCATAACAGAACAACATACATTTTGCTTCACTTGCTACCACCACTACTACTACTACTACTACTACTACTACTACTACTACTACTACTACTACTACTACTACTATTATTATTATTATTATTATTATTATTATTATTATTATTATTATTATTATTATCATCGTTGTTATTACCGAGATGAGAGAAAACGGTGTGAACGCTCGACGGCAGGTCAACACCACGCAACACCAGCACCACCAGAGCACCAGGCCCGTCACCAGCACCACCAGCCGACCCCAGGCACCACCGAACGGCCACCACCACCACCACAACAATCACCAAAGTCAACACCAGATTGATTCCAGGTCCCTGCAGAGGCCGAGAGGTGCACCACCACAGCGGGCCGAGCAGAGGTCAACTTACTCACTTCCCAGGGTCAAGGTCATACTCAAGGTCACTCTCAAGGTCACACTCAAGGTCAAGGTCACAGCAAGTCACCAGGATAAGATGTGACTCCAGATTTTTATTATCTGCCATCACAAAGAAAATATACTGGTGAAGTGGTGCACGTTTATGTTCATTATAATGAGTAAGGGGTGTCTGGGGGTGTGTCGGGGTGTCTCAGGGTGTTCTTGGGTTTTTTTCTCTCTCTCTTTTTTTTTCTCTTTCTCGATCTTATTTTCAGGGTTTTTCAGTCTTTCTATTGCTCTCTCTCTCTCTCTCTCTCTCTCTCTCTCTCTCTCTCTCTCTCTCTCTCTCTCTCTCTCTCCTCGCCTGTCAGACGTCAGTTTTCTCCGGAACACGTGGATCTGTGTGTCTTGAGTCACTTCATTATATAGTGAGGGCGGCTGCGGAGGCGTATGGGCTGACTGGGGAAGCTTGGGCGTGAGCATGCATGGGCGGGACAAATATGGGCGGGAGTGGGTGTGGAGCTGTTGACGCCGCCCATAGCTTTTGTGTGTGTGTGTGTGTGTGTGGTAAGTGAGTGGTAAGTGTGTGTGTGTGTGTTTGTGTGTATCGTGATTCTCCTCCTCTCCTCTCCTCTCCTCTCTCTCTCTCTCTCTCTCTCTCTCTCTCTCTCTCTCTCTCTCTCTCTCTCTCTCTCGTGTCGTCTGGTCTGGTCTGGTCTCCTTGCTGTGTCTCGTCTTGTTGACCAGCGTCTGAGGTGATATTATGCTACAATATAGTGGCATGGAAATACTAGTAGTATTGTGTAAACTGACACACTGCCGTTCATGATGGCGAAGGTGGGCAGGTGTGGGTGTTGGCGGTGCTGGTGGAGATATCTACATGCTTGTGTGTAGATAGATAGATACATAAGCTGGTAATTTGTTAGGTTCATTCATACGTAAATTGACAACAGTTCGATGGTGTATACACTGCTATAACAATAAACTCATCAATCAATCAAGTAAACATCAATGAGATTTAAAAGGCGAGTGATGAGAGTGTGGGGAACAGCGGGGGAGGGGGAGGTGGAGAGGAGACGAGCGAGGCCCCTGAGACAAGTTTGGTGTGCGTCACTGACAGGGATAAACTCTCCGTGTCAAGGCCCCATCACACCAGAGGCGGTCCTTACAACGCGCAGCAGGTTCTCAACACGTTCATAAAATTTTTGAGGACGTAGTGGAGACGTGATGGAATTGCGAAATCCCTCCACTGCTACGTATCTACCAAGCCTTTACTGCGTACGTCCCTTGATATCGCTACGATATCATTGTGTCCAATCGGGTTTAACTACGGTCATAACACGTATGTGATCAGGCTCCCGCCACGCTCACTAAGTTCCCGCCATGCTCACTGGGTTCTTACCACGTGCCCAACCAGCGCGCAATACGCTCACGTGACGCAAGCAGGAAGTGCTGCTTCCTGTCACTTCAGTTCTCGCCTCTCTTCTCTCATCAGTGGTTCTCCAGCTCTTACATCATTATATTCATTATCCTCATAACGTCATGCTGCCCAAATTAACTTCAAACTTTCCATCAGTCTGTGGTAATGACCAAACTGGAGCGACTTTTCAAGGTGGAGCTGGTGACGTAGAATATTTTCATTTGGCAACTGACCACCACCACCACCACTGACCAGACGTCCATTTCATCACCAGACACGAGACCTGGAGTGGGGGAGAGAGAGAAAATGTTGTGCTCTGATAAGATATTCTTATTTTTCCTCTTTCTTCTATTCTTTCCTGTCCTCTTTCTCACTCACTTATTCACTCACTCACTCACTCTGAATCCTGTCCTCCACTACCACCACTACCACCATCAGTTCATTCCTCCACCACGGACACAAACACGTCTTGAAGGAAGGTTAGTCCGCCGCCCAGAGTCACCTTGGCTGTCTGGCTGGCCACCCTGCGTGCCGCGGGACCAGAGGAGCGGTGGAGGGCAGCGGTCGGGGTTGCGGGTGTAACACTGTGTATGAATATTGTTTGTGTTTTAATTAAGGCGTGTACACACTTGTTGCATTTCCACGTATCGGATCACCGTTGCGTAGCAGTGTTGACAGGATAGTGCTTCACCGTTGCGTGTCAAAATATGACACAAAGTTACGCAACGGGTTCCATCCGCCATTTTTCGGTATTTTGGCGTCATCTCAAAGGAATGATACACAACTCACCAACCTTCGTGTGTGTGTGTGTGTGTGTGTGTGTGGACAAGGAGCGTGGGATCGTCCAGTTGCATGTTCAGTGTTGTCGTGGACGGGCATGAATATTTTTTGCAATTTTGACCCCAATTGCAGACAAACTCAAAATCAGTTGTGTGTATCCTTGTCACGTTTTGATACAGTTCCGTCACATGCTGGAATTTCAAGTCAGTCAACACAGTATTGTTTCATTACACATACATAGTGTAGACACCCACCAACTCCGTCATTCATTTTTCCTTTTATTGATTTGATGTTCATGAATAAAACTAAACGTGGCCACAGACAACTGCACATTTGCACTCATATCTACGGTCAGGAACAAACTGAATGACACTGTTGCATCACTCAACGATGATACACCACGCGGATAGGCAAAAATGGGTACAATACCCTGTTGCACGGTAACGCATTATAAGGTGATACGCAACGATGAAACGATGCGTGGAAATTCAGTAAGTGTGTACACACCTTTAGAAAGTGTTGGTGGTGATGATGTCAGTGTGCTGTGTATTGGTGGTGGTGGTGGTGATTGTTGGTGATGGTGTGTTTGCTTGTTTTGCATCGTGAATATTGATTGATTGAGTGGCTGAAAGATTGACGGATTGATGGATAGATTGCCTGTCTAACTAATAGATTCACTGACTGACTGACATTTGGACTGACTTTCTGACTGACTGACTGACTGACTGATTAAATGAATAAAATACTAACTAAATGACTGACTATCTGGCTGACTGACTATTTGGCTAACTGACTGAATGGGCAGATGCGGGAACTGGCAGTGGTTGTGGTGGTGGTGGTGGTGGTAGTGGTATTTATATGCTTGTGTGAAGATAGATGGATAAGCGGGTAATTTGATGGGTTGATAGATATGTAAATAGACAGTTGGGCAAACAAACAGATAGATGGATAGGCAGGCAGATAGATGAGTCAATGAATTCGTATATAAATAATAATATAGATGTGTATGTAGATAGAAAAAGTCTATATTGCTCTACTTAGTATCCTGTCACCCTGGTTTATTGTCAGAAATACTCGTATATCAGGCGGTAGAAATGGAGAATGAGAAAAATAGTACAGTCTGCCTTTTAAGCACCTTGTTTATTGCCTCGCGGATTTGCCAACACTCGCTGTACAACAAGATACAATTTAATATTTCCTGCTTTGACAAATAACAAAAGCTGGACACGATAACGAAGAGGAAGATGTCACAATAACCAATAAATCGACATGTTGTATTTGTATAAGCATAGCGTCTCATTAATAAGAGATTTAGTGACAGATAGTTATCATAAACATATATACATGCGTCCTGACTTCACAGATAACCTTTTGCTACGGCAGTAGTCTCTTAGCGGTGGTGGTGGTGAACACAGTTGTGGCGGTGGGCTATACTGACCCATGCACATCCACACCCAGAGACACACACACACACACACACACACACACACACACACACACACACACACACACACACACACACACAAATAAAGTGAAGTGTTGCTATATTACCGACAGTTTTCAAGGAGCACCAAGAGGCAATCAGTATGAGAAACCGTGCAAGCCTTCACCACACTGCCTAATCTTCGTCTATTAAAGGTATTTATAAGGCTATTCACTTAATGTTAGGTTTTCTTTACATATGAGAGTGAAAACAGTACGCAAATATTTTCAAGTAATGGTATAAGGAGCATAAAAGAGCAAGGCGTCTGTATTACCCTCTCATATTTGTTTCCTTCACTTACCCTCGGCCAAACATGTGTCACAAGGTAGCCACCAGTCTAACATTTCATTTAGTCTAGTCAAAATTTCTCTGTGTGGCTTAATTTTGGTTTGGTGAGATGATAAAGGCTATATATGGATGTCCCGCCGCCGGTGTTGCCTCCAGGCCGCTTCCCCCCCGACGGTCCCCTAGCCAACACCCTACACCCGCCCTCACCCACCCGTCACCAGCCAGTTGGGTCAAATACTTTTTTTCCAATATTTCCTGACGCTAATATTACGCTTCCATGGTATGTTTTTATGGTTTCTATAAATGTTTCGTTGTGTTTGAAGTGTGTTCCGCGCCTGTGCTGGGTAAATATGTGGCGTTTAGTGGTGTTTTATGGCGTATGTTAAAGGCTTTTAACGCTCAAAATTTCCCACTTGGAGTTTTGAGCTTTTTCATTTCAAGGTATAAGTGGGCCTTTATGGTAGCAAAAGAGTGCCTGTCCTCTTTTAAGTGTGAAATCAATCTATTGAGTGAAATATGTGGACTTTGAAATGGTGTTTGGTGCTGTTGTAAAAAGCTCTTATTTTTCTTTATTTTATTTGCTCACGTTTCTGCTTCTCGGTCTAACACGCTGTAGAATGCCCTGAAAGAAAGCTCAGACTCCCTGAAATGTGATAAAATACACGCCAAGTGAAAATGGCTTGACTTTACAGGACGTTTTAAGAGATTTATGGGTTAAAATGTTTTGTACTTTTAACGTACTTAATTTAGACCTTTTTTAAAAACCAGTTAAGCTGGAGATATTTTGATATTTTGAAAATTAGTTTAAGTATTTATCACGTCATAAAATAACAAGCATTTGGCCGTGGCCTCGTTTTTGTAAAAGTCATTTTGAAATGAAATGATTTACGTAATTTAGCCGAGTCAGCCCCGTTCCCGTTCTCTCTCGGATGACCACAGCCCACCCAGGTAGTGGCTGGCGCCAATTTTCCAAATCCACAGTTCGTCGATATTTTGCCTAATATCTAGTGATTTCTACGTGTTTTCGTGGGTTTCTAGGTTCAGATGTTTAGATAATTGTAGCAGAAAGAGGAAGAAAGTTGAAATAAAGGAGGATAAAGAGGAAGAGAGGAGAAATGGAGGAGGAAGAGGAGCAGCAGCAAAGCTATAATACTTAAGTCACCCTCCTTTTCCTAAATATTTTGTCTAATATCTAGTGTTTTGATGTGTTTCTAGGCTCAGACGTGTGGATGGAAGGAGGAGGAGGAAGAAGAAGGAGTAATAATGGAGAAGAATGAAGAAAAAATGAGAAATAAAGGTGGAATAGTAGAAGAAGCCAAGGTGTAATATTTAGGTAAGTGTATTAGTATGTTTTGAGTGTGGTTTGGGAGAACTTTGAGGGATTGGTTGGTGTTCTGAGTGGGATTTGGTATTATTATGAGTGTTATAAGTGGTGGGGTGGGGTTAGTGGTCTTTTGGGTGTGTGTGGGGGATATTTCATTAAATATTGGGTGTTTCTAGTGAGTTTGGAGGTATTTTAACCTGTTCTGTGTTTTCTTAGTGTGTTCTGGAATGTTATTGAGATTTTAAGAGGGTTTGGGTATGTGTGGTTTGTCGTGGGTGTGTGTAAGAGTGAATTGGGCCTATACAAGGATTTTTGAGTATGTTTTGAGGCCCTCAACAGGCTAGCTCAGTGTCAGTGGGCCCTTATAACAAGTGTCCTTTATCATTGATTACCCGCTTCGTTCCCAGGTGACGACAGGCAGAATGAGGTGGACGTGGCGGAGGCTGTGGGCGGTCAATTCACGGCGCAGATTACCTACACCTTGCACCACACTGACTGCCCGCCGCTGTTCACTAAAGTCGGGCAAGCCTGTGTCTCCGTGTTCTGCCCTGGATATAGGAGTAAAGGAAATTGTGGTTTTGGTGTTGTTGTTGTTTTCTGTTAAGATTTGTTTCTCTCTCTCTCTCTCTCTCTCTCTCTCTCTCTCTCTCTCTCTCTCTCTCTCTCTCTCTCTCTCTCTCTCTCTCTCTCTCTCTCTCTCTCTCTCTCTTATCTAGTGTAGTGTAGTGGTGTTCACTACATGTGTGTGTGTGTGTGTGTGTGTGTGTGTGTGTGTGTGTGTGTGTGTATATCTAGGGATGATATTGGTAACTTGGGTGTCTGTAATGTGTTTTGGGTGAGCTTTTTATATTTTGAGGTGTTGCAGGGTGTTTTGGGTTAGTTTTGAGTGATTTAAGTTGTTTGTGTGTGTGTCAGTTGTGTATGGTGTGTTTTGTGGTGTGGTGTCAGTATTGGTGCATACTGTGTGCTTGTAGTGAATTGTTAAGAACAGTGACCGTCTACACAGCAGCAATAGAACGATCGGAAAGGAAACTGGAGATGAAGGTACAGAGAGAAGGATAGAATGTAGGAGGGTAGTTTAGAAATTAAAGATTTGTGCCAGACTCTATCGAAGGCTTTCGATATGTCAAGGCCGACAGCAAAGGTTTCACCGAAGTCCCAAAAGAGGATGACCAAGATTCAGTTAGGAAAGTAAGAAGATCACCAGTAGATCTGCCTTTACGGAAACCATACTGGCAATCAGAGAGAAGGTTGTGAGCTGATAGATGCCTCATTATCTTCCTATTAAGGATAGACTCAAAGGCTTTAGAAAGGCAGGAAATCAAAGCTATAGGGCGGTAGTTAGAAGGATTGGAGTGGTCACCTTTTTAGGGACAGGTTGAATGTGAGCAAACTTCCAGCAAGAAGGATAAATAGAAGTAGAGAGACACAGATGAAAGAGTTTGACCAGGCAGTGAGCGAGTTCGAAGCACAGTTTTTGAGAACAACAGGAGGGACTCCATCCGGACCGTAAGCCTTCCGAGAATCAAGGCCAGAGAGGGCCAGGAAAACGTCTTTATAAAGAATTTTAATTTTAGGGATGAAGTAGTCAGAGGGTGGAGGAGTAGGAGGAATATGCCCAGAATCATCCAAAGTTGAGTTGGTAGCAAAGGTTTGAGCGAAGAGTTCAGCTTTAGAAAAGAAGAGACAGCTGTAGAGCCATCTGGATGAAGTAAAGGAGGAAAGACGAAGAAGTAAAGTTGTTAGAGATATTATTGGCTAGATGCCAGAAATCTCGAGAGGAGTTAGAATTGGAAAGACTTTGACATTTTCTATTGATGAAAGAGTTTTTAGTAAGTTGGAGAATAGATTTGGCATGATTACGGGCAGAAATATATAGGGCATGAGTTTCAGCAGTTGGATGGCTACGGAACCGTTTGTGAGCCGCCTCTCTATCATTGACAGCACGAGAACAAGCAGAGTTAAACCAAGGCTTTTTAGAATGATACTCCTATATATTTCTAATGGCAACACAATATCTCTTGATATAATAAAATGCATAATGTATCGACTTGTTTTCCTATCAGTTGAAAGAGATGCAAAACAATATCTGGTTTGCAAGTGAAGCGAAATTAGTCAACAATTTGCTGCATGGCGCCACAGCGTCTGAGGTGATATGATGCCACAATATAGTTGCATGGAAATACTAGTAGTAATGTGTAAACTGACACACTCCCGTTCATGATGGCGAAGGTGGGCAGGTGTGGGTGTTGGCGGTGCTGGAGAAGATATTTACATGCTTGTGTGTAGATAGATAGATAGATAACTTGGTAATTTGATAGGTTCATTCATAGGGAAATGAACAACATTTCGATGGTGTATACACTGCTACAACAATAAACTTATCAATCAATCAATCAAACATCAATCGGATTTAAAAGGCGAATGATTAGAGGGTGGCGATCGAGACTCCCGAGACAGGTTTGCTCTGCGTCACTCGGAGGGATAAACGGTCAACGGGGCCCTATACTGATTAGCCTGTGTGTTAATCAAGCCAATTACTTCGTCTAGGAACATTTGTAGCATGTATAACAATGATTTGGCGGTCTTTTTGCGGCTTTTCAAGGTGGATCTGGTGACGTAGAATATTTCCATTTGGCAACTCCCCACCACGTCCACCACCACCACCGCCGCCAGTGACCAGACGTCCTCTTCCTCACCAGACACGAGACCTGGGAACACGGTGACCGCCCCACTTGCCCCACCTAGTCCACCAGCTCCACCTGCTCAGTGAGAGGGTGAGTCTATTAATAGAGTGGAGGTAACAAACATGATGAGACAGTGATGGGACGGTAATGGGGCGGATAATTTAATAGAAAGCTGTATAATAATGCACTGAAGGGGTGACGTGACGTGTGGGAGTGAGTGGATAGAGAAGGGTAGTTAATTAATGGTGCCACAGAGTCATTAGTGATGGGACGGTGATGGGACAGTGACGGGGTTGACAGGCTGTACTAGGAAGGTGTGTCGTGCATTGAAGGAGTCACATGTGGACAGTTAGCGGTAAGGTAGTTAATTAGGCGTATGGTAGTTATAATGCGTGGGGAGGGTGGTGCCTGCTTTAACAAGAAACACAAGAGGGCATGGCGAGGTGGACTGCTGGAAGATAATTACACTGAACTCTGCTTTATGTAGTGCATCAATCACCACCACAAGATGGAGACACTCTTTGTAAGAGTTACACGCCGCCTCCTGACACTTCTAGTAAACACCCATCTCTCTCTCTCTCTCTCTCTCTCTCTCTCTCTCTCTCTCTCTCTCTCTCTCTCTCTCTCTCTCTCGCCTGTCAGACGTCAGTTTTCTCCGGAACACGTGGATCTGTGTGTCTTGAGTCACTTCATTATATAGTGAGGGCGGCTGCGGAGGCGTATGGGCTGACTGGGAAGCTTGGGCGTGAGCATGCATGGGCGGGACAAATATGGGCGGCAGTGGGTGTGGAGCTGTTAACGCCGCCCATAGCTTTGTGTGTGTGTGTGTGTGTGTGTGTGTGTGTGTGTGTTTGTGTGTATCGTGATTCTCCTCTCTCTGATTCTCTCTCTCCTCTCTCTCTCTCTCTCTCTCTCTCTCTCTCTCTCTCTCTCTCTCTCTCTCTCTCTCTCTCTCTCTCTCTCTCTCTCTCTCTCTCTCTCTCTCTCTCTCTCTCTCTCGTGTCGTCTGGTCTGGTCTGGTCTCCTTGCTGTGTCTCGTCTTGTTGACCAGCGTCTGAGGTGATATGATGCTACAATATAGTGGCATGGAAATACTAGTAGTATTGTGTAAACTGACACACTGCCGTTCATGATGGCGAAGGTGGGCAGGTGTGGGTGTTGGCGGTGCTGGTGGAGATATCTATCTACATGCTTGTGTGTAGATAGATAGATACATAAGCTGGTAATTTGTTAGGTTCATTCATACGTAAATTGACAACAGTTCGATGGTGTATACACTGCTATAACAATAAACTTATCAATCAATCAAGTAAACATCAATGAGATTTAAAAGGCGAGTGATGAGAGTGTGGGGAACAGCGGGGGAGGGGGAGGTGGAGAGGAGACGAGCGAGGCTCCTGAGACAAGTTTGGTGTGCGTCACTGACAGGGATAAACTCTCCGTGTCAAGGCCCCATCACACCAGAGGCGGTCCTTACTACGCGCAGCAGGTTCTCAACACGTTCATAAAATTTTTGAGGACGTAGTGGAGACGTGATGGAATTGCGAAATCCCTCCACTGCTACGTATCTACCAAGCCTTTACTGCGTACGTCCCTTGATATCGCTACGATATCACTGTGTCCAATCGGGTTTAACTACGGTCATAACACGCATGTGATCAGGCTCCCGCCACGCTCACTAAGTTCCCGCCATGCTCACTGGGTTCTTACCACGTGCCCAACCAGCGCGCAATACGCTCACGTGACGCAAGCAGGAAGTGCTGCTTCCTGTCACTTCAGTTCTCGCCTCTCTTCTCTCATCAGTGGTTCTCCAGCTCTTACATCATTATATTCATTATCCTCATAACGTCATGCTGCCCAAATTAACTTGAAACATTCCATCAGTCTGTGGTAATGACCAAACTGGAGTGAGTTTTCAAGGTGGAGCTGGTGACGTAGAATATTTTCATTTGGCAACTGACCACCACCACCACCACCACCACTGACCAGACGTCAATTTCATCACCATGCCCCTCTGCTGTCGACCTTGGGTGTCTTGACACTTCATCTAATACTTTCACTATCAATTTCTGCAACATTCGTGGCCTTCGTTCTAATTTTCAATCTGTGGAACACCACTCTCCTCTACTAAACCTCATCTTCTCTTCCTAACCGAAACACAGTTGTCTGTGACTACTGACAGCAGCCCCTTTTCTGTTCCCTCCTACTTGCTCTATCCTCATTTTCAATCCAAAGCTGGATGTTGCGCATACGTGCGTAACGACACCACTTGCTCTCGTGCCCACAATCTTGAATCTTCAGAATTTTCTACCATCTGGCTAAGACTTCAATGTCACTCTCTAACTAAATACATCTGTGCTGTATACCTCTCACCTAATTCCTCTGACTATGTAAAATTCTTTGACTATTTGACTTCCAAGGTGGAGCACATCTTATCTCACTTTCCTTTTGCTGAGATCTCCATTTTAGGGATTTCAATGTTCACCACCAGCTTTGGCTTTCATCTTCTTTCACTGACCAACCTGGTGAACAAACCTTCAACTTTGCTATCCTTCATGACCTAGAGCAGCTAGTGAAGTTCCTACCCGTATTCCTGACCGCCTTGGAGACACGCCCAACATTCTTGATCTTTTCCTAACCTCCAACCCTTCTGCTTACTCTGTTAAACTTTCCTCTCCGTTGGGCTCCTCCGACCACAATCTAATTTGTTACCAGTTCTATCACTCCAGTGCAGCCTCAGGACCCGCCTAAGCGGAGGTGCTTCTGGCATTTTAACTCTGCTAAGTGGGAGGAACTAAGGCAGTACTATTCTGATTTCCTTGGGATGATTATTGTTTTCATGTCAGAGATCCTTCTCTTTGTGCCGAGCGCATAACAGAGGTGATTATCTCTGGCATGGAGCTATACATTCCTCATACTTTCTCTAACCCTAAAGCTAAAAAGCCTTGGTTTAACTCTGCTTGTTCTCGTGCTGTCAATGATAGAGAGGCGGCTCACAAACGGTTCCGTAGCCATCCAACTGCTGAAACTCATGCCCTATATATTTCTGCCCGTAATCATGCCAAATCTATTCTCCAACTTACTAAAACTCTTTCATCAATAGAAAATGTCAAAGTCTTTCCAATTCTAACTCCTCTCGAGATTTCTGGCATCTAGAATAATATCTCTAACAACTTTACTTCTTCGTCTTTCCTCCTTTACTTCATCCAGATGGCTCTACAGCTGTCTCTTCTTTTCTAAAGCTGAACTCTTCGCTCAAACCTTTGCTACCAACTCAACTTTGGATGATTCTGGGCATATTCCTCCTACTCCTCCACCCTCTGACTACTTCATCCCTAAAATTAAAATTCTTTATAAAGACGTTTTCCTGGCCCTCTCTGGCCTTGATTCTCGGAAGGCTTACGGTCCGGATGGAGTCCCTCCTGTTGTTCTCAAAACTGTGCTTGAACTCGCTCACTGCCTGGTCAAACTCTTTCATCTGTGTCTCTACTTCTATTTATCCTTCTTGCTGGAAGTTTGCTCACATTCAACCTGTCCCTAAAAAGGTGACCACTCCAATCCTTCTAACTACCGCCCTATAGCTTTGATTTCCTGCCTTTCTAAAGCCTTTGAGTCTATCCTTAATAGGAAGATAATGAGGCATCTATCAGCTCACAACCTTCTCTCTGATTGCCAGTATGGTTTCCGTAAAGGCAGATCTACTGGTGATCTTCTTACTTTCCTAACTGAATCTTGGTCATCCTCTTTAGGGACTTCGGTGAAACCTTTGCTGTCGGCCTTGACATATCGAAAGCCTTCGATAGAGTCTGGCACAAATCTTTAATTTCTAAACTACCCTCCTACGGATTCTATCCTTCTCTCTGTACCTTCATCTCCAGTTTCCTTTCCGATCGTTCTATTGCTGCTGTAGTAGACGGTCACTGTTCTTCCCTAAAACTATCAACAGTGGTGTTCCACAGGGTTCTGTCCTATCACCCACTCTCTTTCTATTATTCATCAATGATCTCCTAAATCTGACTCAATGCCCTATCCACTCCTATGCTGATGATACCATGCATTATTCAACAGCGTTCAACAGACGCCCAACCCAACAACAATTAAATGACTCAAGGCGAGATGCTATAGGACGCCTAACTTCTGATCTTTCACTTGTTTCTGATTGGGGCAGAGAAAACCTGGTTTTGTTCAATGCCTCAAAACTCAATTTCTACAACTATCTACTCGACATAACCTTCCAGACAACTATCCTCTCTTCTTCAATAACACTCAACTTTCTCCTCTACATTAAACACACTCGGTCTATCCTTCACTAAAAATCTAAACTGGAAATTTCACATCTCTACTCTTGCTAAATCAGCTTCCAAGAAGTTAGGTGTCCTATGGCGTCTTCGTCCATTTTTTCTCCTCCCAGCTGCTTGCTCTGTACAAGGGCCTTATCCGCCCGTGTATGGAGTATGGCTCTCATGTCTGGGGATCCACACACAGCTTTACTAAACAAGGTGGAATCTAAAGCTTTTCGTCTTATCAACTCTTCTCCTCTAACTGACTGTCTTGATTCTTTAAGTCACCGCCGCAATGTTGCATCTTTATCTGTCTTCTACCGCTGTTTTCATGCTGTCTGCTCTTCTGAACTTGCTAACTGCATGCCTTCCCCCCTCCTGCGGCCTCGCTGCACAAGACTCTCTACTTCTTCTCATCCCTATTCTGTCCATCTTCCTAATGCAAGAGTTAACCAGTATCTTCACTCCTTCATTCCGTACACTGGTAAACTCTGGAACTCTCTACCTGTGTCTGTATTTCCACCTGCCTATGACTTAAACTCTTTCAAAAGAGGAGTGTCAAGACACCTCTTACGTTAACTGGACCCTCCTTTTAGATTTTTTTGTTTTTTCTCTTTCTACTTCCTCTTAACAGGGCCTGGCAACCAGCGGGATTTTTTTTTTCCAACACTTTGTTTGCCCTTGGCCAGTGTGTAATGTAAAAAGACACGAGACCAGGGGTGGGGGGAGAGGGAGGAAAAATGTTGTGCTCTGATAAGATATACTTATTTTTCCTCTTTCTTCTATTCTTTCCTGTCCTCTTTCTCACTCACTTATTCACTCACTCACTCACTCACTCACTCACTCTGAATCCTGTCCTCCACCACCACCACTACCACCATCAGTTCATTCAGTCCCTGCGTGCTGCGGGACCAGACGAGCGGTGGAGGGGCAGCGGTCGGGGTTGCGGGTGTAACACTGTGTATGAATATTGTTTGTGTTTTAATTAAGGCGTGTACACACTTGTTGCATTTCCACGTATCGGATCACCGTTGCGTAGCAGTGTTGACAGGATAGTGCTTCACCGTTGCGTGTCAAAATATGACACAAAGTTACGCAACGGGTTCCATCCGCCATTTTTCGGTATTTTGGCGTCATCTCAAAGGAATGATACACAACTCACCAACCTTGTGTGTGTGTGTGTGTGTGTGTGTGTGTGTGTGTGTGTGTGTGTGTGTGTGGACAAGGAGCGTGGGATCGTCCAGTTGCATGTTCAGTGTTGTCGTGGACGGGCATGAATATTTTTTGCAATTTTGACCCCAATTGCAGACAAACTCAAAATCAGTTGTGTGTATCCTTGTCACGTTTTGATACAGTTCCGTCACATGCTGGAATTTCAAGTCAGTCAACACAGTATTGTTTCATTACACATACATAGTGTAGACACCCACCAACTCCGTCATTCATTTTTCCTTTTATTGATTTGATGTTCATGAATAAAACTAAACGTGGCCACAGACAACTGCACATTTGCACTCATATCTACGGTCAGGAACAAACTGAATGACACTGTTGCATCACTCAACGATGATACACCACGCGGATAGGCAAAAATGGGTACAATACCCTGTTGCACGGTAACGCATTATAAGGTGATACGCAACGATGAAACGATGCGTGGAAATTCAGTAAGTGTGTACACACCTTTAGAAAGTGTTGGTGGTGATGATGTCAGTGTGCTGTGTATTGGTGGTGGTGGTGGTGATTGTTGGTGATGGTGTGTTTGCTTGTTTTGCATCGTGAATATTGATTGATTGAGTGGCTGAAAGATTGACGGATTGATGGATAGATTGCCTGTCTAACTAATAGATTCACTGACTGACTGACATTTGGACTGACTTTCTGACTGACTGACTGACTGACTGATTAAATGAATAAAATACTAACTAAATGACTGACTATCTGGCTGACTGACTATTTGGCTAACTGACTGAATGGGCAGATGCGGGAACTGGCAGTGGTTGGTGGTGGTGGTGGTGGTAGTGGTATTTATATGCTTGTGTGAAGATAGATGGATAAGCGGGTAATTTGATGGGTTGATAGATATGTAAATAGACAGTTGGGCAAACAAACAGATAGATGGATAGGCAGGCAGATAGATGAGTCAATGAATTCGTATATAAATAATAATATAGATGTGTATGTAGATAGAAAAAAAGTCTATATTGCTCTACTTAGTATCCTGTCACCCTGGTTTATTGTCAGAAATACTCGTATATCAGGCGGTAGAAATGGAGAATGAGAAAAATAGTACAGTCTGCCTTTTAAGCACCTTGTTTATTGCCTCGCGGATTTGCCAACACTCGCTGTACAACAAGATACAATTTAATATTTCCTGCTTTGACAAATAACAAAAGCTGGACACGATAACGAAGAGGAAGATGTCACAATAACCAATAAATCGACATGTGGTATTTGTATAAGCATAGCGTCTCATTAATAAGAGATTTAGTGACAGATAGTTATCATAAACATATATACATGCGTCCTGACTTCACAGATAACCATTTGCTACGGCAGTAGTCTCTTAGCGGTGGTGGTGGTGAACACAGTTGTGGCGGTGGGCTATACTGACCCATGCACATCCACACCCAGAGACACACACACACACACACACACACACACACACACACACACACACACACACACACACACACACACACACAAATAAAGTGAAGTGTTGCTATATTACCGACAGTTTTCAAGGAGCACCAAGAGGCAATCAGTATGAGAAACCGTGCAAGCCTTCACCACACTGCCTAATCTTCGTCTATTAAAGGTATTTATAAGGCTATTCACTTAATGTTAGGTTTTCTTTACATATGAGAGTGAAAACAGTACGCAAATATTTTCAAGTAATGGTATAAGGAGCATAAAAAGAGCAAGGCGTCTGTATTACCCTCTCATATTTGTTTCCTTCACTTACCCTCGGCCAAACATGTGTCACAAGGTAGCCACCAGTCTAACATTTCATTTAGTCTAGTCAAAATTTCTCTGTGTGGCTTAATTTTGGTTTGGTGAGATGATAAAGGCTATATATGGATGTCCCGCCGCCGGTGTTGCCTCCAGGCCGCTTCCCCGACGGTCCCCTAGCCAACACCCTACACCTGCCCTCACCCACCCGTCACCAGCCAGTTGGGTCAAATACTTTTTTCCAATATTTCCTGACGCTAATATTACGATTCCATGGTATGTTTTTATGGTTTCTATAAATGTTTCGTAGTGTTTGAAGTGTGTTCCGCGCCTGTGCTGGGTAAATATGTGGCGTTTAGTGATGTTTTATGGCGTATGTTAAAGGCTTTTAACGCTCAAAATTTCCCACTTGGAGTTTTGAGCTTTTTCATTTCAAGGTATAAGTGGGCCTTTATGGTAGCAAAAGAGTGCCTGTCCTCTTTTAAGTGTGAAATCAATCTATTGAGTGAAATATATGGACTTTGAAATGGTGTTTGGTGCTGTTGTAAAAAGCTCTTATTTTTCTTTATTTTATTTGCTCACGTTTCTGCTTCTCGGTCTAACACGCTGTAGAATGCCCTAAAAGAAAGCTCAGACTCCCTGAAATGTGATAAAATACACGCCAAGTGAAAATGGCTTGACTTTACAGGACGTTTTAAGAGATTTATGGGTTAAAATGTTTTTGTACTTTTAACGTACTTAATTTAGACCTTTTTTAAAAACCAGTTAAGCTGGAGATATTTTGATATTTTGAAAATTAGTTTAAGTATTTATCACGTCATAAAATAACAAGCATTTGGCCGTGGCTTCGTTTTTGTAAAAGTCATTTTGAAATGAAATGTTTTACGTAATTTAGCCGAGTATCCCCGTTCCGTTCTCTCTCGGATGACCACAGCCCACCCAGGTAGTGGCTGGCGCCAATTTTCCAAATCCACAGTTCGTCGATATTTTGCCTAATATCTAGTGATTTCTACGTGTTTTCGTGGGTTTCTAGGTTCAGATGTTTAGATAATCGTAGCAGAAAGAGGAAGAAAGTTGAAATAAAGGAGGATAAAGAGGAAGAGAGGAGAAAGGGAGGAGGAAGAGGAGCAGCAGCAAAGCCATAATACTTAAGTCACCCTCCTTTTCCTGAATATTTTGTCTAATATCTAGTGTTTTGATGTGTTTCTAGGCTCAGACGTGTGGATGGAAGGAGGAGGAGGAAGAAGAAGGAGTAATAATGGAGAAGAATGAAGAAAAAAATGAGAAATAAAGGTGGAATAGTAGAAGAAGCCAAGGTGGAATATTTAGGTAAGTGTATTAGCATGTTTTGAGTGTGGTTTGGGAGAACTTTGAGGGATTGGTTGGTGTTCTGAGTGGGATTTGGTATTATTATGAGTGTTATAAGTGGTAAGGGGGGGTTTAGTGGTCTTTTGGGTGTGTGTGGGGGATATTTAATTAAATATTGGGTGTTTCTAGTGAGTTTGGAGGTATTTTAACCTGTTCTGTGTTTTCTTAGTGTGTTCTGGAATGTTATTGAGATTTTAAGAGGGTTTGGGTATGTGTGGTTTGTCGTGGGTGTGTGTAAGAGTGAATTTTTGAGTATGTTTTGAGGCCTTCAACAGGCTAGCTCAGTGTCAGTGGGCCCTTATAACAAGTGTCCTTTATCATTGATTACCCGCTTCGTTCCCAGGTGACGACAGGCAGAATGAGGTGGACGTGGCGGAGGCTGTGGGCGGTCAATTCACGGCGCAGATTACCTACACCTTAACATAAATAATAGGATAACAAAGGGCCACCAGGGCCCATCTAGGTTATCCTGTATCAGTCGCACAGCGACCTCGTCATCAGTACTTAAAGATACACTTACAAGTACACAATACATTATATACTAATTCTAAATATTTGGCCCATTAACAGGGCTAAGTCCTACAGCGAAATCCTCTACAATTTGTGGTCCCCATACATGGGGATCATGTCTTATTTAACTATAGTAAATTTCTTATAAAAACTATCATGCAGTGCTATACATAATTATAAATCTAATGAATTTAAGTGCTTATCTAATCTGTTTTTAAACATTTTCAAACTAGTGCTATTTACAACCGTCTCTGGCAATGCATTCCAGAAGTCTACCACTCTATGACTAAAGAAATATTTTCTTATATCTAACCTGCAGCCTTGCTTTCTAATCTTCCTGCCATGATTTCTAGTCCTATTTCCTCCTCTAAGGTAAAGAAAGATCTCACATCTATGTAGTTTGTATCTGAAAACATTTTAAATAACTCTATCATATCCCTCTTATACATCTCCTCTCAAATGAAAACATGTTTAATTCCTTTAATCTATCTCTATACTCCAGGCGCTTTAATGCTGGTATCATCCTAGTTGCTCTTCTCTGAACTGCTTCTAACATGTTGATATCCTGCCTATAGTGGGGTGACCAGGCCTGTATGCAATACTCTAAATGGGGCCTAACATAGGAATTATATAAGCTACGCACCACTTCCTTACTTTTATAACTAACATTTCTATTTATAAAACCCAGGATCCTATTTGCCCTATTTCTTGCTTCTAAACATTGCTTTGAAAATTTCATAGTCCTGTCTATCACTACTCCTAAATCCTTTCCTTCCTCTACTGCCTCTAGCCAACATCCCTCCATCTCATAGTTAAAGTTTGTGTTGTCTTTACCTAAATGCATAACCTGACACTTATCAGAATTAAACTCCATCTGCCACCTGTCTGCCCATGCTATCAGCCTGTCCAGGTCTCGTTGTATTCTGTAATTGTCCTTTTCACCCTGTACTGCACATGCTATCTTAGTATCATCTGCAAACTTTGATACTTTGCTACTAATTCCTAAATCTAAATCGTTAATGTACACCAAGAAAAGAAGAGGTCCTAGCACTGATCCTTGGGGTACCCACTAACCACTTCCTTCCACTCAGACATTGCCCCATTTAATACTACTCTCTGTTTCCTATCAGAAAGCCATTCACTAATCCAGTCAACTAACCTACCCCTATCCCATGTAGTCTCAATTTGTACACCACCACACTGACTGCCCGCCGCTGTTCACTAAAGTCGGGCAAGCCTGTGTCTCCGTGTTCTGCCCTGGATATAGGAGTAAAGGAAATTGATCTTTGATTAACTTAAGTTTCAGAAATACTGTTAAGTTGTAGCTCATTGCTTTCCTATCGTCTGTTCCTAATAATTTCAATATTTTCTAAAGCTCTCTCTCTCTCTATTCTCTCTCTCTCTCTCTCTCTCTCTGTTCTCTCTCTCTCTCTCTCTCTCTCTCTCTCTCTCTCTCTCTCTCTCTCTCTCTCTCTCTCTCTCTCTCTCTCTCTCTCTCTCTCTCTCTCTCTCTCTCTCTCTCTCTCTCTCTCTCTCTCTCTCTCTCTCTCTCTCTCTCTCTCTCTTCTCTACATGTGTGTGTGTGTCTGTGTGTGTGTGTGTGTGTGTGTGTGTGTGTGTCTAGGGATGATATTGGTAACTTGGGTGTCTGTAATGTGTTTTGGGTGAGCTTTTTATATTTTGAGGTGTTGCAGGGTGTTTTGGGTTAGTTTTGAGTGATTTAAGTTGTTTGTGTGTGTGTCAGTTGTGTATGGTGTGTTTTGTGGTGTGGTGTCAGTATTGGTGCATACTGTGTGCTTGTAGTGAATTGTAAGTGCGTTTATTGGTACTATGAGGTTTTTCATGTTGGCAGTATCCAAGGGGATTTGACAAAGCTAGGTTCAATGATTTCAAATTGTTGACCATTATAACAGGTTCGGCAGTGTTCCAAATTGATATGGACAGTAAACTGAACAATTGTTTTGGTATTCCCCTCCTCTGACTAACTAATTCAGCCTCTTTTTCACCGCCGAAATGTTGAATCTCCTTCTCTTTTATCGTTATTTTCATGCTAACTGTTCTACAGATCTTGCTATCTTTATGCCTCCCTCGTCCTGCGGCCTCGCTTTACAAGGCTTTCTTCTCATCCCTATTGTGTCCAACTTCCCAACGCAAGAGTTAACCAGTACTCTCAATCATTCATCCTTTTCATTTGTACAATCTGGAACTCCCTACCTGCATCTGTATTTCTGAATTCTTGCGACTTGTCTTCTTTGAAGAGAGAGATATCGAGGCATTTCCTCCTTGTTTTGGCTGACGCTTTTCCACTTTTAGAGAGCCAGCACTCAAGTGGGCCTTTTTTTTTTTTTATCTTTTCTTTGTTTCTTGCCCTTGGCTGGCGCTCTTCCTACATGAAAAAAAAAACCTCTCGGGACACAAGTCCTCTGCTCATCACTCATCATTCGTCGACGTGTTATCATTGTACCACACGGGCTGGGATTTTCATTGAAGGAAAACTCTCTTCCAAGTCAATTTTACATATATTTCAAATAAAGTAAAGTACATTCGAACAAAAAACGATGAAAGTGACGCGGCACTCTTAACCAACAACAGAGAAACACACTCTCCTCACTTGAATACACGACTTAACTCCACATAATGACACCCTCGATTATATTAACACGAAATTCCACTGCCCTGATCACATTACCCACCTGATCAGAGACCCTCGCTCACCGTGACGCGTCCACACCCCACATATGTCCGAGTAGAGAGTGCCACTCACTCCCTTCATCCGAGATCGCGTCCTTTCCTGCCCCCACTCAAATCTACTGCCCGCGTGCCAATTCACGCAATGTTAAATACGCTGCCTTCCTTACTCTATTCCTCCTTATACATGTTGTAGTACACTTCATGCTAACACTAATATTTCTACCATGCACAACATTCCAAAATCCCTACTCATAAAGTTCCTCCGCTCGTATTAATTATGCGTTTGGTACGGCAGTTTTCCTCCTTAGGCCTACAGAGCCACCCACGCAAACCCGATCCACCTTGGCTCTCCTTAATATACCATACTTATCGTTACATCATCCACAATACCTTCCTCAACCCTCTGTACTACAAGACAACAGGCATTGAGGAGGACGCCATTACAATATTGTTCCATCTCTTGTTCCAGGATTCAGTACTACTAACGCCAAAGAAGTGAGGCAAGTTTTTGGAGTGAGCGTGCATGACATACAACGGACACCAGATTGCTACTACTGCCGGTGTTGCCAAAGGAACAAGAGGAGGAAAAAAAGGAAGAGGGAGAAGAAAAGGATGATTCTTGGAGACGTACCAATGAAGTTCTGAAGGTTGGCCACAGATCTTCATCACTGGTGTAGTGTATTTCATTGACCATTTGTAGATTGGGTTGATAAATTTGTAGAATTTGTAGACAGTTGTAGATATGTAGCGGGTATGGTTTTTTTGCAATGCCTTATCTACACCAGCAGAAAACGGTAATATTTAGAAGTTATGCATAGCATTGTAATAGGAGTGTACGGTGTACATATGTATATAGTATTTAAGAAAGGAGAGTGTAGACTAAGAGAGGAAGGTAACCTCTTGGGTCACGATTCCTCTGCTCATCACTCATCCTTCCTGTTGTGAAGCACAAAGGTATTGTTACGTGTTTCCCGAGATGATGTTTTGTGAGTCTTTCAATGCAATACTTAATTTAAGTGTCTGGCCAGTGTCTTGTAACGTGGTGCAGTTTTTGTTACTTGTATTTATTTTTCATACCTACTGATATGACGATATCTTGTGAATGATACTCCTATATATTTCTAATGGCAACACAATATCTCTTGATATAATAAAATGCATAATGTATCGACTTGTTTTCCTATCAGTTGAAAGAGATGCAAAACAATATCTGGTTTGCAAGTGAAGCGAAATTAGTGAACAATTTGTTGCATGGCGCCACAGCGTCTGAGGTGATATAATGCCACAATATAGTTGCATGGAAATACTAGTAGTAATGTGTAAACTGACACACTCCCGTTCATGATGGCGAAGGTGGGCAGGTGTGGGTGTTGGCGGTGCTGGAGAAGATATTTACATGCTTGTGTGTAGATAGATAGATAGATAACTTGGTAATTTGATAGGTTCATTCATAGGGAAATGAACAACATTTCGATGGTGTATACACTGCTACAACAATAAACTTATCAATCAATCAATTAAACATCAATCGGATTTAAAAGGCGAGTGATTAGAGGGTGGCGATCGAGACTCCCGAGACAGGTTTGCTCTGCGTCACTCGGAGGGATAAACGGTCAACGGGGCCCTATACTGATTAGCCTGTGTGTTAATCAAGCCAAGTACTTCGTCTAGGAACATTTGTAGCATGTACAACAATGATTTGGCGATCTTTTTGCGGCTTTTCAAGGTGGATCTGGTGACGTAGAATATTTCCATTTGGCAACTCCCACCACGTCCACCACCACCACCGCCGCCAGTGACCAGACGTCCATTTCCTCACCAGACACGAGACCTGGGAACACGGTGACCGCCCCACTTGCCCCACCTAGTCCACCAGCTCCACCTGCTCAGTGAGAGGGTGAGTCTATTAATAGAGTGGAGGTAACAAACATGATGAGACAGTGATGGGACGGTAATGGGGCGGATAATTTAATAGAAAGCTGTATAATAATGCACTGAAGGGGTGACGTGACGTGTGGGAGTGAGTGGATAGAGAAGGGTAGTTAATGGTGCCACAGAGTCATTAGTGATGGGACGGTGATGGGACAGTGACGGGGTTGACAGGCTGTACTAGGAAGGTGTGTCGTGCATTGAAGGAGTCACATGTGGACAGTTAGCGGTAAGGTAGTTAATTAGGCGTATGGTAGTTATAATGCGTGGGGAGGGTGGTGCCTGCTTGAACAAGAAACACAAGAGGGCATGGCGAGGTGGACTGCTGGAAGATAATTACACTGAACTCTGCTTTATGTAGTGCATCAATCACCACCACAAGATGGAGACACTCTTTGTAAGAGTTACACGCCGCCTCCTGACACTTCTAGTAAACACCCTTATCTCTCTCTCTCTCTCTCTCTCTCTCTCTCTCTCTCTCTCTCTCTCTCTCTCTCTCTCTCTCTCTCTCTCTCTCCTCGCCTGTCAGACGTCAGTTTTCTCCGGAACACGTGGATCTGTGTGTCTTGAGTCACTTCATTATATAGTGAGGGCGGCTGCGGAGGCGTATGGGCTGACTGGGGAAGCTTGGGCGTGAGCATGCATGGGCGGGACAAATATGGGCGGCAGTGGGTGTGGAGCTGTTGACGCCGCCCATAGCTTTGTGTGTGTGTGTGTGTGTGTGTGTGTGTGTGTGTGTGTGTGTGTGTTGTGTGTATCGTCTCTCTCTCTCTCTCTCTCTCTCTCTCTCTCTCTCTCTCTCTCTCTCTCTCTCTCTCTCTCTCTCTCTCTCTCAAGCTAAAAATGTGTCCCAGTACTGAAGGGGTTAAAATAGTGAAGATTGTGGCCATTAATCTTGTCACCTCCATAGACCCTTGGTAATGTCAATAAAATGGTCTAATGGTACACAAATCTCAAGGTAGAAATGTTTCCCAGTAATGAAGGTCAGGGGTGTATAAAGAGTGTATCTTACTATGTAGATTGCTTCTATCAATGGTCCTTAACCCCTTCAGTACCGGGACACATTTTACCTT